>NC_143550.1:7120000-7420000 GCF_054136105.1 Typopeltis vanoorti | reverse complement strand
GGAGGATATACATGAGGGTTTGTGCAGTTTCAGTGATGGATAGGTGCCGGTTATTTCTTGTCTGTTTTAGGTAGAAGCTGTAGATGATGGCCTTAGCGCAGATGAAGGGGAAATTGCATGTTCTGTGTCTGTCTGTCTGTTTTCTTCTGTGTGGACTAAATTCCAGTAATCTTCTTGGCTGTGTGCGTAGTTACAAGTGTTAGAGGCAGTATTCAGGGCATAGGTGATTATCACTTTTTTTGCGGGACAGGTTAGATATGTGTGTTCCAAGGTACCTGAAACGTCACAGAATAGACACAGATCCGTTTCTCTTAGCTGAAATTTGTAGAGCTTAGAAGGAGTTGGCAAGATGTTATGTCATAGTCTCCACTGTATGTCGGAATCTGGTTTAGCACACTTTGATTTATATGGTAGATCCCACTGAAAACTGAGTGGCATATGCAGCCTTGTAGATGAGAGTGCTAAGGATGAATATAAGAAGGGCGAGGATGGAGACACTGACATGAGTAAGTGGTATATTTTCTTGTAGTTGGAGGGAAGAATTGGAAATGAGGCTTCAGATTGTACAATATGAAATATCTGCCCCGAGCAGTTTCTAGAAGGAATACGGATTTCCTGAGGTGTAGCGATATCTGGATAGGCTTTTATAATGGCGGCTTGCAGCTGTTGATATTGCTTTTCAGTTTTTGGATTCTTCATTGGTAGGCTTGTGAATGCTTTCCACTGTAGGGTGTGGGTTAGGAGGTCCCCTATGACTCTTATTCCTACCCAGTTCCATGTAGGGAAAAGAAATTAGGTTAGGTTAGGTTAGGTTAGGTTAGGCTGGAGTGACTTGTGATGTTTCTGTTCGAAAATAGTGGTTCTGTAAGTACAGCTGACTCTGTTGATCCTGTAAGTGTGTGATGAAGTCCTGTGTTTTGCCATCGCTGTAGAGCATCTTTGTAAAAATGAGGTAGTTTAGGAGGAGATGGTGCAGGACTGGCCATTCGGAGGATTGTGGAAAGTGTAAGTCCTGTGGTGGATGATTTCGTGATGTAATCGAAGGTGGTCACATAAGTGTGATTGTATTGAAGTATCTTTAGGAGGAGGAATATCCTGAAGGATCTAATCTTGTTTTCAAGGGAAATCAGGCCTTGCTGATTGGCTTGCAGAGTTGAGGGTATGTTGTCCAGTGAGTTTTGTTCCAGAGGAAACGTTTGATTTCCTTTTGAATGTGGTAGAGAAATTCTTTAGGAGGTGTGAGTACTTTGAGGGTATGTCATAAGACACTCGCAGCCATCTGGTTAACTATTAGCACTCTTCCTCTAAGTGAAGACATGGAACGAACGCTGTTCCATTTACCTAGCACCTGTTTAAGATGGTTGTGCAGCTGTGTCCAGTTCAGTGTGTTATATATTTTGGTGTTGCCAAGGTGCACACCTAAGTATCTTTGTCCTTCGCTTGACGGTACATTCGATCGGAGAATCATTTCTAGACTTCCATCTGCCTGACTACAAGCCCGTGGTTTTTGCAGAATTTAATTTAGCCCCTGCGGCTTGTGCATATAGTCTGTGGGCTTCCTCGGTTACTGTCATTTCTTCTTCATTTCGGACTATTAAAGTGATGTCATCGGCATATGCTGATAGGGTAATTTTTTGATGTGGCTCTATTACGCTGGTTCGTTTGGAGATGATGGTGTCGTGTACTCTTATTAAGAAGGGTTCTATGGCTAGTGTGTATAATTGACCGGAGAGGGGGGGACATCCTTGCTTGATCCCTCGAGAGTATGACAAAGTGCGAGTGTGCCTGTTGTTGATTTTTAAATAGAAGTGTGCATCTCTGTAAAGCAATTGCACTGTTTCAATGATGAGAGGACCATAGCCAAATGCCTTTAGAACTTCATAAAGGTACTCGAAAGCCTTCTCCTGATCAAGGCTGACGTGTGCTAGGTTTTCATATTGGCTGTTTGCGATGTGGATGAGATATCTTATTAAATGAAGGTTATCATGTATTGATCTTCCTGGGACAGAGTACGTGTGATGTTGGCCAATAACTTCAGGCAGTGTTGGCTTTATTCGGTTTGCTATAACTTTGGAAATGATTTTGCAATTGGTATTAATTAGGGAGATTGGACACCAGTTTCGGATATCCGTGTGGTCTCCCTTCTTTGGTATCAATCGTGCTACTGAGGATGTGACGGATTGTGGGAGGCCATTGATGTAGGCTTCTTGCAGTGTTTTGAGGAGAAGTGGCCCGAGTTGATTCCAGAAAACTTGGAAAAAATCTGACGTGAGACCATCAAGGCCAGGAGATTTGTTCTTTGGCAAAGATGTGCCTGGGGTTTTCAGTTCAACTAGCGTGATTTTGTTTTTCAAGTGATTCCGATCTGTTGCAGAGTTTTTTGTTTCTTTCAGTATTTCGTGAATGGCATGATGGGATGTTCCTGCAGTGCTGTATGCGTTCTTGTAGTATTATAGGATTTCAGAGGTGATTTTACTTGGATCTTCTGTGATGCTGTCATCTTGAAGTCTGATAGCAGAGATGGAATTTGTTGCCTGGCATTTTTTTTCCAAAGAGAAAAAATATTTTGTGGGGGCGTCTAAAAGATTTATTTGTGTATGCCGCGATCTAAGTAAGGCACCTTTTGCCGAAAATTCTGCCTGTCTTTGCATGACTTGGAAGGCAGAATGATGTTCAGGGCTTTCTTCTGGGAGATACTTGAGCTGTTCTTCAAGCTGTCGGATTCTAATGTTCCTCTGTTGATTTTTCTGGTGACTGTAGATCTGCGTAAAGGAGTTTATTCGTGATTTTAAGTAATTTCTGAACGATCTTTAAATTTAAGTAATTTAAAGATCTTTCAGGAGAGTATTGTTGAAGATTCAATAGGCACTTCCTGATTTGGATGCTTCCAAAGATAATGAAAGTTTCAGCTTGACGAAGCAATGATATGAAATGTAGGAAGGGAATCTGAAATGTAGGAATCTGAAATGTAGGAGATGTTTCTATCTAGAGGCAAGGTGTGTTTGGAAATGTAGTATCTGTCCAGTCATGCTTGGTAGAGTGGCCTATTTGTCGCTATGATTGCTGACCTCCATGTGTAGGATTTCTTATCAGGATGTTGATGCCGAAAGGCGTCGATGAGTTCATTATCGTTTACCAGTGTTTGAAGTTTGTTTATTAATTGGCTACGATATTCAGCACACTGAAGTCTGTCTTTTTCTTGGTCAAGAGTGCAATTAAAGTCGCACACTATTATGACATGTTCTTCGTCTATACTCGAAAGATGGTTTTGAACGAAATCCAGGATTTGTGATGCCAGAGCATCCTGCTGTCGTATATAGATGTTGAACACATGCAGGGTATTATGATTGGGTGCTATTATGTGAGCATACAAGGCATATCCTGGTATATCAGCAATCACTTTTAGTTTGTAGGGAGATATATGATGTACACCTAAGCTAACTCCTGCTGCATGATGTCGCAAAGTGCTGTAAAGTCATAAGGCCCATCTTCTGGATAAATTGGATGAGGAGTTGATGTTTGTTTCTTGCAGAAGTATTAGGTCTATATGATATTTTTGTACCTGGTCAAAGACTATTCTGTTGCGTAGAGTAGAGGCACATCTTCTTGCATTGAGAGAGAAAAGGCTTATAGACATTATGATTTATGAAATTTGATTGAAAGTTTAATCTAATATTGGTCCTGGTACTGTGTTTTTAGCCCATTAATTAGGTAGTAGATTCGCTTACTCCTGTTAACCTCTGCTCTGCTATTTTTACATTTCAGTTTCGAGTGTAGGTCCTGATGTTGAGATATTAGTTCCGGGATTCTTGTGGTGTATTTAAGGGCTACAGTTAGTTTGTGAGGAGAGCCTCGCACTTTCTGTATGAAGGATGACAGCTGCTTCATAGTTAGGAGACCCTCAGTGCGGGGAACTTCGCCCTCAGCTTCCTCTTCTTCTAGGTCGTCATGTGGAAATACAGTTTCCTCGTCGTCTGGGAACTCTGTTTCACCTTGGCTGGATGCAGGTGTTGAAAGACCATTTTGAGTAGTTTCTTCTATAGGGTGAGGTTTTGAATTAGTGGGAGGCTGGGTTGGTGATTCTGGTTTCTGGGTCTGGGGATTGCTTTTAATTAGTTCGTCCTTGTCATCTCTGTTGGGAGGATCCGTGTTTTCGTGCAGTGAGACTTCCTTATAAGAGCCTTGGATCTCATTACTTGGCAGGCGTTCAAGAGCGACATGAAGGCTGTTTTTTCCAGTTCGGGATTTTCTTTCCTCTGAAGTTCGTGATGGGGAGAGAATTTTTCGTTTACTTTTTCCTATGCTTTGATTTTCTTCATGTACGATGTTATTCTGTTCAACTGGTTTGCTATTCTGGGCTGGGATGTTTGTTGATGAACTGTTGGTAATATAGGGACATTGTTTCCTAATGTGACCATCTTCATGGCAGAAGAAGCACTGTGATAAGGAAGATAAGTAGAAAGTGTAGGTTATTCCATTTATGTCCGTGTTGATTAATTTTGGGAGGTCGTGTAGTGCGTCGTTGTTTGGAAAGTACATTAATGCCTGCCTTCGAAAGCTTTTGACATGGGCAAATTCGGGCTTCTTCGTGGCTGCTGACAATGTGCGTATTTTTCCTGTGACAGAACCGTATCTTGATAACATGGATCTGATGAGGAATTTCAAGGGGAACATCTGATACTGTTACTTTTGTCGGGGCCAGTGCTATTGGGGCTGCTTCGAAGTCATAATCGCGAATATCGACACCGTTTGTGCCCATGAGATGTGGCTAAAAATATACCTGCACAGTTCCATCTATGCGGGAAGCGTCAGTAATATTTTTTGTGGGTACAATTTTGGCGATCGCGGTGAGATAATCTTCTAATGGGATGTTTTCTTTGGTGGCGAAAATAACAATTCCATTTTCTCGGGAAATGACGTTGGTAACAGTGGTAGTGATTTTTGCGTTAATCGGTTTATTGATGGCTGATGTGGCATTCTTGTGTGAGATCAGTGTTTTGGGAGACGATAGGATGATTTCTATGAAATACAACATTAGCGTAAGATTTTGAATTGACTGACCTGTTTTCCATGTACATAGCTCCGGTGAACTTTACTCTTCCTTCCGGGTCCGAAGTCGTAGGGGGTCTTTGAATTGCTAAATCCTTGGTAGTACATGAATGTGCAGTTGCCATGGCAGGTAATCCTTCGCCAGCTGGGTGCAGGTGTCGGAGAAGGAATTATGGCGTCGAAATTGACGATATATAGGAACTCGTAGACCAGGAGAAGAACACTGTCATAAATCACTTATTACTATACTTACGCGTACACGACCAGTATGAGTAGATAGCTCTCAGCTTGGAGAATATACCTGTATAAAAAATTAAGTCCTTCCTTGTGGATAAACGTATAAAAGGTGGAGGAAGGCAGGAGCGGTATGAACACACATGCAACACCTTGGCCACCTAGATAGATAGATAGATAGATAGATAACCCCCTTCAGAACTACATGTCTCAGACTGATCCTTGGTTACACTTGAATGCACCGTGTCACTAACACTGCTGTGCTAAATCTGGCTAAGCAAGAACCACTTGTCAATATAGTCAAAAACTACAACTGAAATGGCTTGGACATCAAGCCATTTCAGTTGTAGTTTTCCAAGTTGTAGTTGGACATCAAGCCATTCAGACATCCGAAAGTCTCACCCTTTTTGGAATCCCTCATCCTGTAAAAACCAGAAGATGGCAATTGCATTAGAGGAAGACCATGCAAACAATTCTGGCAATACATATATGAAACCATCAATAGGCTGAACTGTAAAACTCCATCTGACATTTACCAGTTAGCTCAAGATAGAAGAGTTGGAAGACCATAATTTACATTCTTTAATTTTTAATGTAAATCTCTTTTCCTGTTTCACATTGTATCATATTGTGAATAAACTATGATGATGATAATAATAATATTTTCAATTTAAAATAGTCAGAAGAAGTGCTAGAATACAAAGTGGCAATGGTTTGAAGAACTGGCATCAAGAGCAAAATAAGGTGCGAGTATAATAGTAGACAGTTATCCATTTTCAAAAAAAAATTCTGAAAAGCGAGGCAAAAGAATGCGCCACAGTGAAAGTTCTAGATAGACAAATTCTAATACAAAAAATAATTTAAAAAAAATGAAAAAGTGGAGATAGCACTTTCGAATCTTATCTCACAGTAATGGTGGAATATAAATGGAAATAGATACATTAAATTTGATGCTTACCCTTCATCTGAACTGAATATTAAAAAGGCTATTAAAGGAATGAAAAAGAGGAAAACTGCAGAATATGATGACACCATTCCCGAAGTGCTAAAAAAACTGAGATCACAGATATTTATATTCCGTTAATCCAAGATATTTTGAAATGCAGAGATAATAGAGATAATACCAACAAAAAGGAGATTTAGGTAATTGTAATGATTGGAGGAGAGTTGCTATGCATTAACAATTGTTAACACATAGCAAGTGTTAACTTTTTGTTTTCGAGCTTATCTTTTCTAGAATCATAAGGGCATAAGAAGATATTAGTCTTGTTTTAGGCCAGAGATCTTGTATAGGCCATGTAACACCTTAAGAATAATCGAACAGATTTATGAATTCAACTCTCCTTTATATTTGGGAAAAAGAGACAAAACATTATGCGCGGAGTGGACTTCAAAATAAAGGAATGTCAGAGAGATAACAGACTTCATAAAGACTAGTTATAATAAATTTCAATGCCAAGTGATGCGTGATGGATATTTGTCACAACGTTTTTCAAACTGTTTATGGAGCATGACAACGATGTCTGTTTTGTTCCTTATTTATACAAGCGCTAGATCATGTTTTGGAAGAGACTGAAATGACAAATTACCTAGGAATATCATGAAAAATAAATAAAACTCTGATTGATCTATACTATGCAGATGATGAATGCCAAATTGCTCACAAATATATAATTATCTAAAATAAACTGACCACATTACCAAAAGAATCAGTGAAAGTAGGTTTGAAAACAAATACAAACACAACGAAAGCAATTAAATCAATGTACAGTTGACAATGAAAAAACTATTTCAAAGTTTACATAAGTTTACATACAGTAGCATTTTATACGCAGATGTTGATAAAGGATTCAAAAAGCAAGTGCATATCCTAAAATTCATAGATTATGGAAAATAAAAATATTCATACAGAAATATAAATATTTAATATATGTATTTAAATCAGTTATGTGTGTGAAATGCGGTTGGCTTCAAAGGAAATACAAAGAACGCTACAAATATTCATAAATCGAGATCTGTGGATATCGGTATACTTCGAATATGGTGTCCGAAAATTATTAATAATGGAAAAGAGCAAATCAGCAAAAAGTCACCATGAAAACCACAGAATAAAATTTAGATGAATTGAACGTGCACTCAGCAAAAAGATCACCAAGAAATTTGTCCTACAGCCCAAAATCCAACGAATGGAAGAGAAAATACATTTAGCAGATCGAATGTAATAGAATACGGAAAGAGTTTTGCCAAACAAAGACCAACAGCAAGGAGAGGGAACAGACTGAAAGAATTTAGTGACTCCTGGTGGAATTTGAGAACAGAAGACTTATAATACCCAATTTGACAGCAAAGAATCCATATTCAGAACAATAGCAGAAATATCAATTTTAAGTAGGCTTTTCCTGCATCCGAATGTTTTTCAATTGATTTAAGGAGAAAGTTTGTTTACCTACGATATGATATTCATCTGAATATAGAAATAATCAAGGGCATAAATTCTGCAAGATGTTTAAAAATTAAACCAAATATGCCTGTGCCGCCCTGTGGAAATGACACCTGCATCTGTTTCAGACGCAATTTCCGGGCAAGGCTACCCAAAGAAAGAAAGAAAGACAAAATTCGATTCCAGTTCCCCACCTGGGGAAACCTTTGTTTCATTGACCAGTTTTCGAATTACTCCACATTTGGAATGGGCAAGTCGGTGGTTGTTTATTTCTTCACTAAACTCGTTATTTTAATCACACAATTCAAGAAAATCGACCATAGAACTCACAGTGTTTCAGTCAAGAATGCACATTGTTGGCGTTATGGGCCACGAGATAGGGGCAGTTGTCTGCATTACTCACTACAGTACTCCTTCCTACGTGCATATTGAAATCATTGATCATCTTTTGTTAATCATGGATAAGGATATAATTGACTAAACACCATCCTCAAATGTCCTCAAACGAAGGCTAAACTGCCTTCATTACTCTCTTTGGGAAATAAAAGGCATCAGGGTTTTTTTTTACTAAATAAATTTTATGGAAGCTGAATATCAAGTTATTTTGCATTAATGGAGATTGTTTATTTCCATTAATGCGAAATAACTTGATATTTATCTTGGAAATTTATCTTGGGCGATTCCGAATCGTAGAATGAAGAAGGCACTCTTGATATTCAAAAGTATAAATGTTGTCAGAAGAGAATAAATTAGGAAAAATAAAATAAAACTTGCTATATCAAATAGGAACTATGAGATCAATTATGTATTCAGTTCATATTCGATGCGGGAGATCAACGCAGTGTTGTGTTTAGTATGGGGTCTCTCCAATTGATGCCGTTTAAAATTAGTGATGTCTTGGGCAGCTGTCTCTGATTGACTAATGGTGGAGTTTACTGCTCCTCAAGATCCGAAAATTAGATAAGGCTAAAATGGTCTCGCCTACTCCCTATGGGAATAAAAGGCATTAGTTTGCACATGTTAGTTTGCACATTTCTTCCCCAGACAGGGGAAGAGTATTCTTCTGCAAAGAATGTAAGGGCTAGTGCAGACGATCTTAGGACTTCTGCACCACAACCCAAGGTTGTTCCAGCAAGCCTTAAAATGATATTATTCCTCGTTTTGATTTTGTTGGACAGGTTGGTGATGTGCTTTTTATAGGTTAGGCTTCTGTCCAGGCTCACTTCTTGTGGGTTTTCAAAAATCAGTTAGCAGTAAAGAGTCTTGCCTACTACCTTTGGGAAATAAAAGACATTACACAATTTATGTTTGTTATTTAAAATAAATGTAGAATAAAAGAAAGACATATGAAACTGTGATAGTGGCATTAGCATCCACAGCAGTAGCAGCTTGAAGAACTCGGTCAGTTATTCACATGTTATCTCATTTGATGCCATATGATCACTCTAGTACATCATCGGGTTTTGTGAGTGTTTGGCTATAAGTTTTCGTAGATGCCCTTTCCATAAAGACTTAATACATCATTCTCATAGCTGGATTCGAACACACAGCCTCTTGGATGAAGAGCGGATATATGCTAGCCACTCGCCAACCATGCCATCAGCCCAAATAAAGACTGTAGTTAATTCTAGTCGCCGACTAGAGGAATTTTTTTCTAAGCCTTTCTTCGACCTATTTCTAAGTTATTTGATCTCTGGTACTGTAAGCGAGTTGTTCGTCACGTAAACTGAAGAAATCGACCGTAGAACCTTCATTATTTCTGACAACACATTGTTTTAGAGTTAGATAAAAAGTGAACATAGCACTTGTTTGCCGTCTCTTCACTGAATATCACTTAAAATAGTGATAATCTTGGGACACCTATCTCTGGTTAGCTACTAGTGGAGATTGAACTGTCCACTCACTCTCCAAAGATAGAGCTTAGACGGCCTCACCTGCCCCTTATAAGGGAATACGCAGTGTTAGCATATAGCATGAAAGAAATAAAATTAAAATAATAAATACTCTGATGCCTTTTATTTCTCTATGAGAGAAGTCCAACTCTTTTATACTAACTAACTTTTTAAAGAAGATAGGCAGCCAGTCTCCATTTTTCAAGATGTTACTGATAGTGAATCCAACACATTAATAATTCAAGGATTTCCAGGGGACAGTATGGGAGAACTGCTACCACGTCATGGCCTTAATCCATGGCACTCTTATTATTTTTTTGTAGTATGAGTTATACAGCCGATTTAAAAAGCTTCACCATAGTGCATAAAGAAATGAATTGGTAACTATTTTTGCAACTAGTAATTCTTCGTTGCCGGCCTGGTTAGCCGAGTGGTCAGTGTTTCTGCTCTCCAGCCAAAAGGCTGCGGGTTCGAATCCCATCGTTGGCATGGATGTTTGTGATTGTCTGTGAAAATACTAGTGGTGGTGGTGGGCGGAAGATGGCGTTGGTGTAGTTGTGATTTGTTGTAGTTGGTAGAGACAGAGAGTTGTAGAATAGGTGCCTTCTCTCAATGAGTCTTTAGACTCCCTGGAGGTGTCTCATAATAATAATAATAATAATAAGAGGCTAAAACCTTAGTTCCCCAGAGTGGAGGAGCCTACTTCTCCAAAAATCGATTAACTCGTTTGTCAGTTGAAGATTTAGAAAATTTAGAAAAATATTCTCTAGTGAGCGAATAGAATCGAATTTATAACGGGCGGTTTAATGCTATGAAAATAAAAGCCATTTCCAAAGCGCAATTCATAAATAATTAATATAAACAGAGAATAAAATGATAAACATGAAATCAATAACCAGTGCATGCTATTCTCACTCTATTCTACTGCCTTATGCATGGCGATTAGATCGCCTCCATAAGATTGTAACTTCTCATGCATTGATAGTTTAAGTAACTACCGCTTGCTTTTAAGGATTATATGAATCCATTCAGAAATATTTTATTCTATGTTTTCATTACTTATTGGCTACATGTTTACAAAGAAACACTATATTTTACATTTTATCTTAAAATTATAAGAGAAAATTCGGAAATGCATTATGTTGGAAGAACGTTTCATCCAAGTTTTCTTTATCGACAATCTCTTCTTTCAGTTGTCGCCACGTAAGTATAGTGAGGCAGATAAATATCTTTCCTGTGTTACTTATGAACTTCATACATATATCATCGAAGAATTACTAGTTGCAAAGAAGAATGAAAAAAATTTCGTACGAAACGTTCATAGTTTCTGCATTCCGCTTTGAAATGCTGGATTTAATATCCACTTGATTTATATAAATGTTTATTTATTTTTTTAATTTTAACTTTCATTTTTATTTTAATATTTATTTTTTTTAAATTTTATTTATTTATTTATTTATTGCTCATCTCTTAAACTGCATTCCTTTTATTCAAAAATTTCTCATTCTTCTTGGCGTGTTCCTATATAGTTATTTAAGTTATAAATTACTTAATTTTAATAATTTTCTCCTTTATTTTAAAATGTTCTTCAGCCTCATCTAAAATTGCTTAGCTTTCGTTGTCAGTTAAGAGTGGCGATGTTACTCTCACCCACATCATTTCAATTTCGCTATTGTCCACATTAGAGAGTTTTGCATTTTTTTTTTTTTTTTTTCTTCAGGAGTACTTGTTATGGCGACACTTCATGATGAACTGGATATCAAGGGCTCAGAAGAGGTTACAGTAAAAATTCTTCAAAATTTGTACAACATGAACTCTCGGAAAGTTTCACATGAGAATAAATACTACCAAACTTTTTTTTCTCAATTCTTTATTCTAATTTTTATGTGTTCCTCAGTTTGTATCACTTCGACTGGCTAGTTTTAGCTTCATAACAATCGATGCATCTATTCTGAGACTCTCATTCCTAAAGGTGATTTCTTATTCATAATCACAACAGATAAATTAAATTTTTCAAAATGATTCACGATCTAACGTTAACTGTTTTTCAGGAAATGGAGAACCAAAGGGAGTATCGTGCTTACAACTTTTGGAACACTGGAATACCCATGAAGGAAAATCTAAAACATTTCATCAGCTGGCTCTTCGCTTAAGAGAAATTGGTCGTTCTGATATAGCCAATGAATTATCTGCTACCGTATACCATGAAAAGGTCGAAGAAGTGAAAGAAGAGTTTCTTGGTGATCCTTTCAAATCTCACATTCATCCAAATTCTCCTATACTTTCCGAAAGTAAACATAAGCAACATGAAGACTTTATATCGAAAAAAGATGAAGATATTAAATACACACCCTTCAAAATATTTGAACTTGTTATAATTGTGATAGCTGGATTAACTTTTGCTTTTACTGCAAGCATATTATTGTTGAAACTTCTACTACCCGGTTCTTATGCCAGAATGCGAACATCTCTTTATGAAGAATTCACTGGAAAACGTGCAGGATCCGATAATCTCTTTCTCATAATGTAATTTTATTTAATCATATATAAAATTCTCTACATTATTAAATAAATGTATCTAAGATTTTATCTAAGTATCTAAGATAATGTACCTAAGAAAATATCTAAGATTTTATCTTCATTCTAAGCCAGTTGTAAGTTCAAAATTTTAGAACGCTAGAAGAGAATTATTTTCGGGAGATTTAATAATGGTCATCCACCTGCATTCTACGAATATTTATAAATAATAAATTATTCCATCTCAATGGAAAATGTTTGACGAATATTGGCTTTCTTTATTTAGGATGTTAATGTTGCGTCTTCTGTATATAAAAGTGCACTAATTAGATAAACTCTCATGTTGTTTGTCTACTGTAAAACTTAACGCTATGGCAACTGCGACCGCAAAATCTGCATTCTTCCTCTTAGGACACTTCGAAGATGTCCTAAAACGAAGACTAGCTGCACTAATTCGAGAACTCCAAAATTTTTGAAGCTCTCGTGGTTACCACCAATATCTTTATGCGGCAATTAGTTTCAATCAAGAGAATGCTAAAACTAATGGTACCAAATTTTCTTGCTTTCCTATTTTATTAAGACATATGTGTGAGCTAAAAGATTTAACTCACTTGAATAGTTTACCGAATACCTCCCCCCCCCCTTTTGTGGTGTTTGTCTTAAACTGAGAACAGTAATGGTATGGACTTTTTCTAATTCTTTCTTTGTCGATTTTATCATTTGCTAAAAGGAATTAATATGGAGTGAACAAAGTTGCTTAGTGCATAAAAATAAGTTTTATCATTTACTTTTGGAATATATTTCTGTCAATAAATACGCCCCAATCCTATTTAGATATCAACCTGGCATGGTGATTAATTTACTTAAATGATTATCTGAATTTTTTACTTCTCGTGTTTTTCTTAATTCTTATAGCAATTGAATCTGAAAGACTTCATAAAAACATAAAAACAAATCTTTCCAAATAAATTGCATAAGGGAATGATTGATTTAGATGAGAGATGAATTTCATCATTTATTGTTGGACCACCACTTCTGCTTAAAGTTCTGAAATGCCAGAAAGAACGAAAGGTCCATTATTAGTATCTAAAGCAGGATTTGCTGTTTACTAATGCTGTTTACCACAACTGCAGTAACAATCATGGGTTTTCAATTTAGCTAGCCAGGATTGGCAAGTGGTTAGCACGTCTACAATCATGCCTTGGAGATGGATGTGTGTGATTGTCTTGAGATGAGTGATGAATTTTTGCCCATTGCGATATCACCACCCTGCTTATTGGCAGCTTGAAGTGCCTTGAAGAGGTCCATTTGGCCTCTAGAGCATGGTTACAGGAATGTTTAAAAATAAATAAAAATACAAAAATATATAAAAATTAATTTTAGAAAGCTGAAAAACTCCTTTATCCCAAAATTCCATGGACTAATGTGTTATTCGTCTACATCCTTTCGTGGCTCGAAGTTACATAAAAAATGTGTTCAGTGGGATTATCATAAAAAAAAAAAGAGATTCGAAATTTTAGAATGGGCAGTAACGAGACAAAGCCGATTGAAACAGGATGGAAATTTTCTGTAATTCCAAATGTCGGTTCAACAAGGTTAACTTTGCCGTTTACATAACTCAGTCTGCGAGAATGAAACACTTTTTCGTTTCTTTTTTTTTTTTTTTTTTTTTTTGAATTATCCGATCTGTTTATAACATCTTTAACGGAATGCCACGAATTTTTGCCAGGAAACTTTTGTATACGTGAGATGCATTGCATTTCAGTGAAAGCAGACATACTGCTGATTCCGAATCTTCATTTGCAGATATGCATTGCTAATCTTACTGTCACTAAAAGAAAAATATAGCCTGTGTAGCTTACATTTGTTTAAGAGGTTTTTTCCTCCTATATCCTTGTTCTACTCATTGTGTTATGCAGACAGCAGCAACAACAACGTTATCCTTGAAATATTTCATTGTCTATTTCAGGGAAATTTCTCTCCTGAAAGTCTTAGTTGATTGATAGCTTGAGAGTCATCAGTAACTACTGATGATAGAAACCAGTTGCCAAATCTTTCTTCAAAAAGTTAGAATTAAAGGAATTCCGACTATACCTTTTGGCAAATAAAATGAAGGTAGATGTTTCACTGTATATATATATTTTTGTACAGGAAATCCTCGCTTAACGCGATTATTTAATACATCAGTCAATGAGCGTTAAGCAAATACAATAAACAGTATGAATAATTATAATTCGTCCATAAGTTAGCATAAATTTGAAAAGAAAAATATGTTATAAGTTATAATAGAGGATAAAATCATCGAAGTTAATAAAATCGATTGCTTAAAATTTTATTTAATGTTTATACATTTAATTGAGCTACTTTTTTTGCAAAAAAATTAAGCAAGATGTTTGAATAATTGTCGAGTTTTTCATCTTGCCATACAATCTGCGATAGCAGGCGATCGCTTTATCAAGATTTCGGCGGACTTCGAAGCTTCGCTCCATATAAGGATCAGCATGAAACAAAATTTCCTTAGCATGCTCAATGGGATTGAAAACGAGCACAAGTTCTTTTGCAGTTAGCTTCTTAGTCGTACCATTCTCTTCTCTTCTTGTTCGCACTCCTTATCTTCTTCTTTTTCTTCATATGCATGCTGTTCTTCTAGTTGAAGGAGATCATTCTCGCTTGACTGTTCTGAATCGAGCAAGTTTCTCACATCTTCATTATCCAGTTCATCAAATCCAAGTTCTTTTCCAATTGTGCTGATTTCTTCAATGATGTTAAATCTTGGATTTTGTGCACGATAAAATAGCATAGGGTTGAGTTTAAAGTCGCCTTCTGCATTGCCTCCTAATAAAAGCGTAAGATGACCTTTAGATCCTTTGTATCCTCGTTGAGATGCTTCAGTTTTAGCTAGGAAGATTTTGTTGGCAAACGCTTCCAAAACAGACTAGTTTCGTCGACGTTGAATACTTGACGATCGTCATAATCACCCTCCTGACTTATCCTTTGCAATTCTTCAGAAAACTTGGCCGCAGAATCTATCAGCACGAGCATATTCCTCGGTTATTCTTACGTTTTGCAGTCCAGTTCGATTTTTAAAAAGGTCAAACCATCCTAAACTCGCAGTAAATCTTTTACGTTCCTCTTGAAATTTGGTCTCTATCAATTATGTAAAAATATTGAGAGCTTGAATATTCCTTGTATTAAGTGGCGTTCTTTTATGGTTAGAATCCTAAATCCAGAGCGATAGAAGACGGTCTATCTCGATCATTTAGTGATCGAGAAGGAACTGCATCTTTAAACATGCAGATCACCCGAAATAGAGAATAGCAAATTTTCCTTGTGCCGAATTCGCATTCGTTGCTCTTATTTCATATAGTCCGAACTGTAGACTCGCTGTATCCTAGGTCTCGAACAACCATTGTATTAGTAGCGCCACTTTCATGTCTCTTAATAATAACTTCCAACTTTTCCTCTAACGTAATTACTTTTCTTTTCTTTTTATTATTGCCGATTTCTTTATCCGTTTTTCTCATTTCCATATCAGGGGTTGAATATAATAAAACCTTATGATTGATTCTCTTCCGCCAAGACGGGTTGAGTACTTTATGAGCCCATATTCTCCACTTTTCTCTTAATGAAGTGTTTCTTGAAAGATCTTGAAGGCTGCTGATCTTAGATGCTTTCTTAATATTGGCGAACAGAATGAATGAACAGAGATTGCCTCACATTGCCCTAAAAGGACGGAAACCACCAAACGGAAAAGGGGATTATTATAAATACCAGGATGAGACCAAGGATAAGCTGAATCACCAAAGCCTTATAGGTATCAAAATTAATGCAAAATTTAAGGAAAAGTGATTGAGCAAGAGAACAGAATTTGCACGTGCGCTTGCAATGATAGCTTTGTGTCAACGAGTGGCCGGCCACTGCCCACTGGCTGCTACTTTGACAAGTGGTGGGTCGCTCAGATTGGCGACCAAAAGTTTCACGAAATGTAAAATTTCGTATAACGTAAAAAATCGCGTTAACTGATTAATCACTCACTTAAAGCGATAAATGGTATCATTTCACTCACTCGCGCTAACTGATTATCGCGCATATCGAATTCGCGTTAAGCGAGGTTTTCCTGTATTTGACTTCTAGCAGTAAATGGTTGTCAACCAATGATACAATAGTACTACTGGCGGTCATATGATTTTTCTGTAGTTTTTAATAATTTTGTATAAATATTCAGAGCTTTCTGTTCGCTAAAGGAGCAACATGAAACAGTGGTTCAGAAAAGTCTAGTTATCGATAAATATTGTTAACTAGATGTTTATTTTGTTTAGGAGCACCCTCATATTTTGAACATGCTGGCCTAAACCTGTGATTCAGTGAACAAAATGATTAAGAAGATTGAATTAATTGCATTAAGTAAAGAATAGAATATATGTTCTCAAAAAACACATTTTGTAATAACATTTAGGTTAGAAATGCAGCACTTATCCTCTTAAACCTGATAATTTAACTGACACCATAAAGATTTAAGAAGGATACCGAAAGACCACAAATGAAGTCACAAATGAATTAATAAGAACGTTAAAACTGTAAAATACTCGCTTACATGCTATTGCCGCTCAACTGGAGCATCGAAAAGCAACGATTGGCGATGTGATAAACAAATGGAAACGTTCTCGCATCACTAGTGCAGGCCCAGGGCGGACGCTGAAATAACTGACAGGGACAGCTGGTTAAAACAGGTGGCAAGTAAAAACTGGCTGCAATCGACACAAACCATCCGTGATGAGTTCCAGAATGCCAGTAGCACCATGGTGAGCACTAATTCCTTATGACAAGAACTCCACTTACTGGGTTTCCACGGAAGAGCAACGGCACACAAACCGAACATCACAACAACGAACAAGACGGCTCGTCTGACCTGATGCAAAGAGCATGTGTACCGAACAATTGACCATTGGAAAACGGTACTCTGGATCGATGTATACTAAGGTTCACCTGTTTCCAGTCTGATGGCGGGGGGGGGTGAGAGTGGAGGCAGCCTGCTGAACGCTTGTTGCCGCAGTGAGTTGTACCCAGAATAAAGTTTGGTGGTGGAAGTGGGGTGCATTCAGCTGGTTTGGAGTGAGACCACTGGTCGTTGTCCCACTCCATGGTACTAAGCTGCCTTCATGGAAGGCAGCTCAGTAACTTGATATTCTGGATAATCAGGTGCTGCACACTGAGGAGTTTTTATGGAACGAACCCGTGTTACTATCAAGAAACAATGTCCCATTTCACAAGCTGTAGCTGTTATGGAATGGTATGAAGTGGTGAGTGTAAAACGACTGCCCTGGGCTGCTCAGATTCCTGACCTAAACTCCATCGAACACCTACAGGACGAATTGGATTGACGGTTGAAGTCCAGAGTAGCACGTCCTTGATCTTGCGCTGAACTCAGTTCTGTTTTGATGGAGGAATGGAGAAGAAATCCGCCTGGTGTCAGAAGGCGAACTCGGTATTAAGGTACGCCTGCTGGTATTGATTGTAAATTGTTATTGCATGAATAATTATATTAAGTATAAGTGAATTGATGTTTCTTTCGAAAGATGAATGCAAATTTTAAGAAACCCTCATGAAATACTTCAGCACATTAGTAAGCAAGTAGCAGTACTTATTATTATTATTATTGCTGAGGACAGTGACATATAATTCATCGAAATCGGCCAAGTGGAATCCAAAATCTGAGTGTGCTAAAAAATTGAATCGTACACCGCGGTTGCTAACGAGTATAGAAAAAAGGACGTCGCCATCTTTGCAGCTGTCCAAAGGAAGAAAGGCGAGTCATGAAGTGCAACAAGTGCCTGAAGGAATTGCCGTCCGATGGATGTTATATAACCTGCAGGAAATGCCATAGGAATGTTCACTTTACATGTTCCGGACTTTCAGAAACAACCTGGCAACGCAAATCCAATGCCAAACGAGAAGAATGGAAGTGCCTAAACTGTAGAGAGAACAAAGAAACGCCACCACCCTCGACGCAACTGATTACGCCGGAGGCAGAATCAGACGATGAACTGAACAGACAACAAAATACCGGTGAGTCTTATAATTTGAGTTCCGTAAATTTATTACTAGAAAAAGGTTTAGAAAATATAAAAGCCAGCTTGGTAGATCTTGCCCAAGAACTATTTGATAAACAGAATAAAGAAATAACAAAAAAAATTAGCGAATATGAAGAGTTTGCTCAATTTAATAATTCAAAAGTCGAAGAAGTCTTACAAACGGTAAAAGACATTAAAACCAGCATTAACGCATTAACTGACAGGCAGCACAAACTGATAAACATCGGAACTCCGTCAAGAATTTAATTCCCTGAAACTACAATATGAATTTTAAACCAACAACAACTTAAAGAAGACCTTGTCATAAACGGTCTTCCAGAAGCCGAATCCACAGAAAATCTCAGAGACGTAGTTTTAAAGTCAGGCCATGCAATTGACATCCCCCCCCTACAGCATAATAATATTCAGACCATAAATCGGTTTCCCAGGAAGAACAGAAAACAAGGCTCGCCACGACCCGCACCAGTCATAGTTCGTCTGACAAGCAAGGCTACAAGAGACAATCTCATAAAAGCCAGCAGACTGAAAAAACCAGTAGTCAAGGATTTAAATGCATCACAGGACAATACGCCAATCTTTCTATCTGAGTATTTAACACCTTTCAACCAGAATCTTTTGTACCAAGCAAGAAAAGAAAAAACAGAAAAAAAGTATCAATTTTTATGGATCAAAGACGACAAAATATTCTTGAGAAAGATGCAGACTTCAAAGTCTATACAAATAAAAAGCTCGGAAGATATAGACAGGTTGCCAGAGTGAAACAAAAGACTCCAACTTAGTTCAATAAGAAAATCTCAATGCAACAAAAATGAATGTGAACCTTCAGATAGATGTAATTACACCAGAATACATCAGTAATTGTACTTTGGAATCGCTTGATGCATGGAAACAAAACACAGTACAAGCGAGAGGTCTCTCAATCTTGCATATTAACATCAGAAGCATCCGAAAACATTGGTTATTGTTACAGGCTTATCTGAGGAATTACACTGATATTATTGATACATTGGTCTTACAGAAGTATCTGTAACTAATGACGAAGCGACAGCTTTCCAAATTCCAGGCTTCCAACAACATAGATCATGCCGCCAAACAAAAAGAGGGGGTTGAATATTAATATTTATCAAACAAAAATTAATAGCAAAAGAAACGCGCCCTATCAGTGTGAGCATGCTGAAACCCTCTGCCTCGAAATCATTAATACCACTAACACACAGCATCCCATAATACTAAATGCTATTTACAGGCCACCAAACCAAAACATGATAAAATTCTTGAACGAACTCAATTGCTGGCTTTCAAGCAAAGAAATATGCTCAACCGAACACCTAATGATAATTGGCGACATAAACATAAATATTGCAAACGAAAACCAGAACAACACTGTACAATACCTAGATACACTATCCATGTATAATCTAATACCAACAATAACATCATGTACTAGAGAAGAAATAGTCGGAAATACTATCACTGCCTCCTGTCTAGATCATATAAACGTCCGAGCACCACCAAATAGTTACACTGCATCAGTCATAAAGTCCAAAGTAGCAGGCCATTACTTCACCGCTCTAAACCTGCACACCAAGACAATATCCCTGCAATGTCCCACAGAAGAAAAGCGACAGAAAACAATAATAGACGAAGAAATAGTCAACCACGAAATAAGAAAAACAAACTGGGAACACCTGACATCAGATATCTTATACAACAACATTAAACTCACACTGGAGGAAATATATAAGAAAGCTACAAAGAAAATCCGAATTCGTTCAAAAACAACACAAAATCCTTGGATAACACAAAACTTAATCCTAGAAATACACAGAAAGGACGCTTTATGAAAAGAATTAAAGCGATATCCAAATAACACAGCTTTAACAACTGAATATAAGATAACAAGGAATCGCCTTACAACACAAATCAGAAATGCAAAAAGAAGCTACTACAGAGATCTGATTAATGAGATGCTAGATTTTGTTCCCAACACCACCGGCTCCGAAACCATAAAACACAGCTTCATGAAATACGCAAAACCTATCCAACAACTAGCAAATGACTTTAACCAATACTTTGCAGACGCCATCCAAGAACTACACAGAAATATTCCCCCAATCACAAAACGAGATCCTCCACAGACCACAATCAAAACAGACATTATGGTTCCCAACCATAAAAGAAGCAGAACTTCTCTCTGCAATAAATCAAATCAAACCAAACAAAGGCCCAGGAATAGATGGTATCAGACCTAAAGATATAAAGCAACATGCAACTAGTTTAAGTCCTATCCTACTAAAACTAATAAATAAAATATTTAAAACAGGACAGATACCAAGTATGCTAAAGACCATCATAATCACACCCATATACAAACAAGGAAAAAGAAATTTAATCAGCACTTACAGACCCATAGCAACATTACCAATTATCAATCAAATTATGGAGCGGATCATACTGAAGAAACTCACAGCATACACAGAGATCTTTCATATTATCCCCAATACACAATATGGTTTTCAGAAAAATAAGGGAACAACATCTCTCTTGGAAGACTTTACAGACGTAATTAATACCACCTTAGACAAAAACAAAATTGCCATGGTAGTCTTTATAGATCTATCTAAAGCATTCGATACACTTAAACATCAAACCTTGTTAGAAAAGCTGAGGCATGTTGCAATAGACGGGCCTCTTCACAGGTCGTTTACAAACTACCTCCAAAATAGAAAGCATATCACACGTATCGGATCAAACCGAAGCAGAGAGCTACCAGTAACCTGTGGAGTGCCACAGGGAGCTGTACTCTCCCCAACTCTATTCAACATTTACACGCACGATATTAATCAGTTACCACTCAAAGGTAAGATATTCCAATACGCAGACGATACAGCAATAATATCCATCCAGAATAACGCAAGAATAGCCCAAACAAAAATGCAACATGATATAAATCTGATCATAGACTGGCTCACGAAAAACTCCATACACCTAAACTCAGAAAAGAGAAAATTAATGATATTCAGAAATCCACTGACTCGACCAGTTGATAACAAATATATAACCATCCAACATCCACTTTCCAACATACAAAACACACAGAACAGCAAAACCACTACAATCACTCAGGTTGAAACAATACAATACCTTAGAATTTATTTCGATGCAGATATGAACTGGAATAGCCACATGAACCATCTACACAACAAACTCCGAACAATAAATGGCAAACTCTACAGGTTAAAAGACATAGTTATCATATGCCTAAAAACACTAATATACAAAGCACTATGCCAAAATATACTAAGATACGCTATAACAACGTATGCTTTCTGTGCATCTGACAAATTAAATAGATTAATGTCGCTACAGTACAAAATGATAAAACTGATCTTTTGGGAACAAAGAGAAAATCACGCCCTTATAAACATGCAATGTCAGAACACAAAACACTGACAGCAAAACATTTTTGTCACTATGCAGCCTTGCTAAAACATTATTTCGATGCCAACGACAGGACAGTTAGAAATACATACCGTATAATAAGACCTCACACTACTAATTATATCACATATAAATACAATAATCACTACGGAAAGGCCACGCGAAACTTCTACATCCCAGACATGATAAACAAATTACCTTTTGAATACAGAAACCTTACAAACTACAATAGCCTGTAAAGAGCTCTAAGGACATACTACAAACAAGAAACACGCACCCAAAATACCATACAAACTTAATGAAACACAGTATATTCGTTCAGGCTTCCAGTTCAGCGACGCATCAATACATTCCAAGTTATTGTGTGTGTGTGTGTGTGTGTGTGTGCGTGCGTGCGTGTGTGTGTGTGTGTGTGTGTGTGTGTGTGTGTGTGTGTGTGTGTGTGTGCGTGCGTGCGTGCGTGCGTGCGTGCGTGCGTGTGTGTGTGCGTGCGTGCGTGCGTGCGTGTGTGTGTGTGCGTGCGTGCGTGCGTGCGTGCGTGCGTGTGTGTGTGTGTGCGTGCGTGCGTGCGTGCGTGTGCGTGCGTGCGTGCGTGCGTGCGTGCGTGCGTGCGTGTGTGTGTGTGTGTGTGTGTGTGCGTGCGTGCGTGCGTGCGTGCGTGCGTGCGTGCGTGTGTGCGTGCGTGCGTGCGTGCGTGCGTGCGTGCGTGCGTGCGTGCGTGCGTGCGTGCGTGCGTGCGTGCGTGCGCGCGCGCGCGCACGAATTTCTGAATCATAGATTCGTAGCTTCCCAACACAGCAAAAAAAAAAAAAAAACAATACATAATAACCAACTGGTGTCATCCTCAGATAAGCTTACATATAAGCTTCGAGGATGAAAGCAAAGAAATTAGTTCTCATACGAGATGTATCATATGTAACTAAATGCATGTAATGTACGTATCACATGATAACCAACGTATGTAATGTATGTATTATATGTAAACAAATGTACGTAATGTAAGTATCACATGTAAACAAATGTAAGTAATATATTATATGTAATCAAATATATATAATAACTGTAACAAATGTATGCAATGTAATAAAAAAAATTCTTATAAATGTAAATTATGAGTTTACACTGTATGTTTGTGAGAATTAGGAAATATAATATTTAGATTGCATATGTGCAAATATTGTTGTATAATCACACCTTTTCAAACTTGAAAAAAAAATAGTAAACTACAACATGTAATATTATACAACTTATGTAACTCTGAACAATATAATTATAAATTATTATTATGATTGTTATTTAAAAAAAACTGTTATCATCATTACTATTTAAATCCCATTATATGTAGCACAAAGTGCTGAACCTTGTAAAATAATATACTGAATAGATGATCATTGTACATATGTGAATATTTGAAAGAACAATAAAAAAAAATATTATTATTATATAAACAGTAAAAAAAAATTATTATACGCATACGACATAAATCAAAACATTCTGATTTATGTCGTATGCGTGATGCTTACTGAATTTAATTCCAAAGTTTGATATAGCTACCTCCTGATGATTTGCTATTACTGGAGTTGTTGGTATATTATGTAAATCTTGCACCTCAAGTTAAGTAAATATTTTATTATGGAAAATGAAATTCTTTTTGTCCATAAGTTTTTTGTTTTTCTGGTGTTGATCTGTAAAAACATTTTATAACTTCTCTGTTTTCTGCTACAGTCCATTATTTACGTTTGGTTTCTTCCAGTCGCTTTTCAGCTTCCTGCCCTGATTGCCCAGCAAGGAGGGCTGGGTCCTTTAGCCTACTCGTCGCCTGATAGTAAGGATTCCCAACATCTGATGCAGTCCTTGATGATCTGGGCGTCGACTGATCCGGTCCGGATCTCTTCTTACTTTTCACCATTAAGATGGGGGATGGAACACTGTTAGTCTGGCTCCTCAGTTGAGACCTGCCTGACAATGGTGGCCCTGCTGTCAGCTATGCAACCGCCAGAATAGCTCTCAACATCACTGAAGCACGCAAGCCCCTCCCCCACCACAAGGCCGTGTTCCTTCAGCGGATTATTATTATTATTATTATTATTATTATTATTATTATTATTATTATTATTATTATTATTAGTTAGATAGGCTAAACGCCTACTCCTTATACGGGAACAAATAAGCGTTAGCTGATTTTTTTTTTTTTTATATTATCCGAGACCTCCAGATAATCAAGGACTCATCGAGAGAGAGGCTATAAATCACTCAAACTAGCTGTCTTGCCTTCTCTGAAATTCATTTTTTCTTGACTTTTCCTTGACTACAAACAAACTTAACTGCTATAGATGCCCCGTTTTGTCTTCCCACCTTCAATATAACGAAAAATTTCATAAGACGATATCCTATAACTATAACACCTATTCAAAAGTTTACACACCTCTATTAAATCGCACCACTTTCTCCTGTTAACCAGAGTCTCTAATCCGCATACTCGCAGTCTCTCTTCATAATGTAAATCCCATAATCCGGATGTAATCTTTGTATCTCCTCTGATTTATTTAATTCAACCTTTCCACAGCTTCGTTATTCCCTTGGAACCCGAGAGACCGATTCTGCGCCCAATAATTAAGGTGTGGTCTTATCAAAACCTTATAAAGAGGCAAAATGACTTCCTTATCCTTACATGTCAAGGTTCGCTTCAACATCGCAATTATCCTCTGAGTTGTATTTGCAACTTTTGCTATGTGACATTTGAATTTTAAATTCCTATCCACCAATACATCGTTCGATGCTGTTGGCACACTCTCCCTCGATGAGTCTTTGGACTCCCTGGAGGTGTCAAATAATAATAATAATAATAACAATAATAATAATACACCAAGATCCCTTGCCTCTTCAGTTGAATAGCATAACCCCGCTAATATAATATACCGCTGGTACTCTAATCACGCCAACGCGCATAACTTTGAACTTACTAACATTAAATTGACAGACATTTTCGTTTGCCCAAATTTCCAGTTTATTCAAATCATTTTGTAATTGCTAAATATCAGTAGCATCCCTGATTGTCCTGCCTATCTTCGTGTCATCTGCAAACAGTAGCACATCTCATGTCAGATCCTGTCTGATGTCACTAATGTATTGATTAAACAATAATGGCCCAATTACTGAACCCTGAGCTACATCACTGGACATCATAAATCTGCCAGGTTCACACCAACTGTATACCACTTTTTGATATCTGTCTGTCAATAATCTCCCTGATCCAAGTCTAGAGTTTATATTCCAATCCCATATTCTCCTGTTTATGCAAAAGCATTTCGTGTGTTATTTTATCAAATGCCTTAGCTAAATCTGACATTATCATAATGTATCCATTCCGTTTATCCAAAGCGGCCATAACATTATTAAAAAATATGAGCAATTTGCTAAAATATAACCTTCGTTTAGTAAACCCAAGCTGCTACTCGCAGAGTATAGCTTGTTTGTCTACCCATTTCCGTATGCGAGTTCTCGAAAATCATTTCTGCCATACCAAAGATACTGATGTGGCATTAGTTAGTTACAGTGGTATCTCGCGAATCCGAACCTCTTTAGATCGAACCCTCCAATAATCCGAACTGCGGTTTGAAAGAAAAATAAACAGTTTTATTTATTGCGTATTATTATTTTGTGAACTATTATTTTAATTAATAATTATTATTTTAACTATTATTATTACAATACAGTATAACTGCGGTGATACACAAAAAGAGGAAGTTCAAAAAGTGCATAATTTGGTTTAAAATATAAATCTAGATGTTGAAATTTCACAACAGATGTTACGGAATGGATTACAGGTAGAACCGAAAGTGAATTCGAAATCAAATCAGATGCTGATGTTATCAATATGACGCTACAGAATGAATTAGAAGACGATGGTGACGATAAAGGATTCGAAGAAAAAAGTAAAACATGAAGAGGCAGTTGACAGTTTTAACACGTGTATAGAATAGAATGGGCTAAGCAGAACGACACGCCATTCCACAAAATTTTAATACTAATGCAGCTCCGATAAGAAGCATTCGAGCATTTTTTTTGTGTTAAAATAACATACACAAAAAACTTTTTCTGTGTTATTTTGTGAAACTTTTTTTTGTATTATGTACAAGAAAGTGATATTTTTTACGCAAATTAAGTTATGTCTGAACTATACAATTCTATTAATTCAGAATCCGCAACAGTACAGGTACATCCAAACTAAATTTTTTACTAAAATAAACTTGTGTACTGTATTATTTTTAAGTTTTATATTACAGTAAAGTAGCTTCTTTTCTATCAATTACTTCATTTGTTTACAGAATTAAATTGATGCACGATTAGAATCTGATTATTTTTGTCTTAAACGCTAGTTATTGTTGTCTCTTGGGGGATTTTTTCGCTAATCCGAACTTTACGCTACTCCGAACGAGCACGGTTTTTATTAGTTCAGATTAACGAGATAGCACTGTATATAATAATATGGGGATCCTAGCCAATTCGATTGAACATTCTTTTAGCAAACGTGCTGATATTCCATCTGTCCCTTTTGACAAATTCTTATCCAGGTTATGCAACAGCTCTTCAACCTCATTTTCCTGCACCTCTACTCTTCATCCAATGTCGCAGTAGCGACCAGAAATCAATAAAGTTCATTTATACTTTCCCTACATCAATACTTTCTTTTGCTTGTGGCATAATAATAAAACTCTTTTGGAATGCCTTTATCCTGCACAGCTAATTTTTTTCATACTCCGATTTAGCCTTCTTTACAATACTCGTTTCTTTTCTGGCCTGCGCTTTATATGTATATATATATATATATATATTATATATATATATATGTGTGTGTGTTTGTGTGTGTGTGTTAAAAATACCAAGCTATTTTAAACCTGGTTTTACTCCATTTCCCAAGTAAGCAAACAGACAAAGAAGTCAAATTTGCGCCTGCACGTATTGGAAGTCTAGCTGACCCTCAAAGTAGTGCAAAACCAAGGCAACTCTTGGTAAAAGTAGAATAAGCTTTGATCACTAATCTTAATATTTACCCTTAATGCAAAGCACACCTCCTGGAGGAGATGTATGATGTTTTGTTTTAAAGGCAAGGGGCTACTACCCAGACCGGTTTCGACCTTTATTGAGTCTCATCAGTGGGAGCCAGGCTAGAAATACCAAGATTTTAGTAATACAGAGCTTATAAGTATTTTACCAGAACAAGTTATCATAAGGTGTTTTAACCTTATTAAATATAAAAATCTCAGGAGGAGATATAAATGTAGAAAGTATTTTACCTTGGGTATAATAAATGTTAAAAATACCAAGCTATTTTAAACCTGGTTTTACTCCATTTCCCAAGTAAGCAAACAGACAAAGAAGTCAAGTTTGCGCCTGCATGTATTGGAAGTCTAGCTGACCCTCAAAGTAGTGAAGGATGGTAGAGTAATTAAAGTGTGTTATCCAGGGTCAAAGATTAAGGATATAACTGGGGCTGTGAAATTGCAGAAAGATAGAGTGAGTGAGATTATTGCAGTTATAAGGACGAATGATCTACGTAGCGAAAGATTTTCTGTAAACGGAATTTGAAGGATTTAATGATAGCAATGAATGCAAAGAGTGAGAGTGGAAAGATCATGAGTGTGCTACCACGATTTGATTGTGATGAAATGAACAGAAGAGCAATTATAGTAAATGGAATGGTGTCAAGATTGTGTAAAAGGTTTTGCAAAGAAATGAAACTGAATATTCATTTTATGAATGTCTGAGATGAGTTTGATAAAAGGAAGGAGTATTTTAAGAGAGATGGTTTGCACTTAAATGGATTAGGAGCTTGGCATTTAGAACATTTATTGATAAAGGACAGAGTAAAGGGTCATAAACAGGGAAATGGGATTTGCTAGGGAGGCAGGTGATAGAGTCAGCTGTAAATAATACTAAGGTCATTAATCGCTGTGAAATTGGGATTAATTGTTCGCAAAATGTTAACAGTATACAGAGTGGGGTAATTCGCACACAGGAAGATTATGGGAAGAAGGGAGTATTGCAGTTTATGTATACTAATACTCGAAGTATTAGGAATAAGTGTGAAGAATTTTTGTCATTACTTAGTACAACATGGCCAAAAATTATAGGAATTAGCAAAACTTGGTTAACCAAGAATGATATAGTTATTGGGATTGAATGTAAGGGGTACAGTATTTTTAGGCAGGACAGAGATGACAGAATGGGGAAGGGGTTTTATTAATGATAGACGAAACATTAAAGCCAAAAAAGATAGAAGTACCTCACTGTGACAGGTATGTAGAGGGCAGTTCATTAGAGGCTATTTCGTGTGAGATAGAGATTAACAAGGCGAAATAAGATTGGTTGTTGCTATAATCTAAGGGGAATAAGGGAGAATGTAAATAGCATGTATTGGCAAATTAGCATGATGAGTGAAGGTCAAGTAATTATTATGGGGATTTTAACTTTGGGGACATAGATTGGCAGAAGGAATGGTCACAAGGAACAAAGGAAATGGCGTTTATATACAGTTGTTAAGTTATGGATAATTACCTGAGACAGCATGTGATATGGAAGGGACAAGAGATTCTAGAGTGTTAGATCTGGTCATAACATCGGAGAACATATCAATAAGTAATTTAGTTACAATATCTCCACTTGGGGAAAGCGATCATGTGGTCTTGACCTGGGAGATTGAAAGACGTGCTGAATATTCTATTAAGAATAAAAAAAAAAGGCCGGTGATTATGGCAAGCTGAGAAGTCAGCTTTCAGTTGTACTATGGCATGAGAAATTCAAGGGGAGAGATACTGATGGTGCATGGGAGATTCTCAAGGAGTATTTGAAGAAAGCTATATCAGACTGTATTCCCAGAGTCAGAAAGAGAAATCAAGTAGGAGTAAAATGGATGAATAATACTATTAAACAGGAGTTGCAGATAAAGAAAAGGTTGTGGAGGACGTATAAAGAAAAAGGTGATGAGCGTTCCAATGAGCAATATAAGGTACAGGCAAAGAGAGTAACCTGTATGGTAAGGAAAGCCAAAGCTAATTATGAGAGGAAGCTAGCTGATGAATCCAAAAGAAACCCTAAAGAATTCTTTCACTATGTGGCTAGTAAAAGGAAGAATATCCATGGAAAGATTACTTTAAAAAGTGTTGATGGTAGGGAAATTACTGAAGCTAATCAAATAGTTGAGTTGCTTAGTGATCATTTCGCAAACGTGTACCATCTTCATAGTGATAGTGCAATGTCAGATGTGCCATTGCCCGATGAGAGTATAGAGATAGATGAAATTGAGGTGCTTAATATATTAAAGAACCTTAATGCTAACACTGCCATTGGGTTAGATGGCATATCGGCCCATGTGTTATGAGAATGTGCAAAAGAATTAGCAACTCCTCTAACCAGAATGTTTAATTTAAGCCTCAGTTCTGGTAAAGTGCCAATAGAGTGGAAAGAAGGGAAAATAGTTCCATTGCACAAGGGAGGCTCTAAAACTGGGGTTGCAAATTATAGACCAATCAATATATTTGGAGTGGTGGTTAAGATTTTGGAGAAATTGGTTAAAATTAGAATTGAGGACTGGGTGGACAGTAATATGATACTTTATAAGGGGCAACATGGTTTTATGAAGGGTAGGTCTTGCCTAAGTAATTTGCTTACTTTCTATAATAAAGTAACAGTGGAGTTGGATAAAGGCAATCCTTACTCAGTGATACTGCTTGACTTTGCAAAGGCTTTTGACAGGATTCCACATGGAACTCTATTACATAAATTAGAGCAAATGGGTTTGGATCCGAAGATGGTGATTTGGATTAAAGGATGGCTGGTGGACAGATATCAAAGAGTGGTTTACGGAGCAGCTGAGTCCAGGAAAAGGGAAGTGACTAGTGGTGTACCTCAGGGCTCAGTTCTTGGTCCTCTATTGTTTAATTTGTACATCAATGATATTGGAAATACCTTGAATGGAAATATCCACTTGTTTGCTGATGATGCAAAATTGGCAAGAGCGATAATCAATTCAAATGATGTGGATATTTTACAGGACGACTTAAATAGGCTGACGGTATGGAATGAGGTAAATGGCTGTCAGTTCAACGTGGCTAAGTGTAAGGTGATGCACTTCCGGAGGATGACATCGCATGCTGTTTACTATATTAACGAAACTGAACTGCAGGAAGTTGATGAGACAAGAGACTTGGGAGTTATTGTGGACAGATAACTTAAGTTTAAAGGGCATATTGCAAAGATTGCCAAAACATTACATCAAATTACATGGTTGTTGAGGAATACACTAACAAGCAGGGATAGAGAAGTTATTGTTCCACTCTACAAGGCATTAATAAGGCCGCATTTGGACTATTGTGCACAGATCTGGTCGCCAGGATTTCTTTGTGATGTGCAAGTGGTGGAGAGGATTCAGAGGCGGATTACAAAGATTGTTCCACGTCTGTGAGATGTTCCCTATGAGGATAGATTGATGATCTGTGGGCTACAAAAACTAGCTGATAGACGTAGGAGAAGAGATATGATAGAGGTATTTAAATTGTTAAAGGGATTTTACTGGATTGATACTGATGATATTCTTAAGACCAGTGCAGGAAGTGAGAGAACGTGGGACCATCCCTGGAGATTGTGCAAGAGTTAACAAGGGTGTCAGGACTAGATTTTTTACTTGGAGGGTTGTAAATGGGTGGAATGCTTTGCCAGAGGTCGTTGTGAATGCTTCAACTGTGAATGAATTTAAGGAGAAGTATGACAGGTATTGTGTAAATAATGGTTAGTGTGTCAATGTCGGGTCTCCCGCGATGAGTCTTTTGACTTCATGGAGACACCGTTAAAATAATAATAATAATAATAATAATAATAATAATAATAATAATAATAATAATAATAATAATAATAATAACTAACTTTTCTTGAAATCTTGAAATCGGTAGGCAGTTGGTGATCAACTTAGTCACCGATATTTGAGTTCAGGGTTACGAATGATATTGAATACTTCGTTGTGATGCATTACCCAGAAGCTACATCTGTTGTTGTTTAATCAAATATCAGAAGTTGACTGTTGTCACCTTAATATCTGAAAGGATTGCCAGAAATATTATCAGTTCAACAGTCGGATTATCGGATTAGTAAGTTTGCCAGAGATGTTGTGAGATTAACAATCAGTTTATCGGAGTAGTAAGTTTAACAAAAGCTGTGTTAGCTGTTAAAATATATATCAACTCACTTTCTAACAGGCTGATAAAAAATAAATAAAACAAGTTTGAAAATAAGTCCTGCAATGCATACTTCTGCTGGTTTTCCGTTATCAAACTAGGAATGTATCCAAAAAGTTCTATACAGTCAGCTATGGACTGATGAATAATGTAGCTTGAGAAATTGACTGAGTAGGGCCAATAAACCTATTATCTTACAATTTTTATTGCCTTTTGACACTAATTATTTTTCTCATTCCACCATCTCTTTTAATCCTTTATAAGGAGTTGGTTAGGTCATTTCATCCTTATCTAACTTTGGGAGAATGAGTGAGCAATTCACTCTTCACCAGAAGACAATCATAGAGAGCTATCCCAAGACTGTCACTAATTATAAGCAGCATCCAATGAAGAAACAGTAGAAAAGTGCCAATATGATTACTAACCCTGCAATATGTTAGTGTCTGAAATAATATGGGTTTACAGACGATAAACCTGAGTTTCCTGGAGAAAAAAACACGCTCGCTTATTAGAGAGATCTACGCACTCGGAAACCATTCGAAGAAAGTCATAGAAATAAGTTGCTATAGTTGGCGACTAAATTTAATCACAAGTGGCCAAGTACTGTGGGAGCAAACGCTACTCTTACTGATATAAACAGATCTAATCTTTTTCTCATTACATTAACATAATTAACTGACATGAATTTTTATATGATCCTTAATGCACAAAAGGTTGTAAACCTAAAGTACAGTATTGTGGGAGGACCAAGGAATTTTTTGTCGTATTTTTATAAAATATTTATTTATTTATTATTATTTATCGTCAATTTTGTGATACACATTTTCTATGGGTACTCAGATACTGTGATAATAATCCACAATGAAGTTTATATTATTATCAATGGTCTGTTAACAACTTTCTTTGTTAGCACTTTAATATTGTCAATTATTATTTATTATTATGATATATTTTATTATTTTTTAAAATTTTATAATGAAATTTAAAAAAATCAGCTAACCCCGTTTATTCCCATGTAGGGAATTGGCGAGGCCATTTTAGTGCTAAGTTTTGGAGACTGAATCGCAGTTCAATCTCCACTGTTAGCCAATCATAGACAGCAGGCCTAAGGTTATCACTAATATAAGTGGAACGAAGTGAAGAGACAGCTAACAAGTGAAGCTAACTAAGGTACCTGCCCACAACACAATATTTTTAATGCCTGTAATAGTGTAGGTTTTACGAGCGATTTCTTTAATTTACGGGACGAAAAACCCGAGTTTCCGGGAGAAAAAACCGTTTGCCCATGCCAGAGATCGACTAACTTGAGTATCGGTTGAAAAAGGCCTTTAAAAAAGGCCTCTTGTCGGCAACTAGACTTTATCTTAAGCCTATCTTCGGGCGGTTTTGCGCTGAGGAGTGCAAACACCACTTCCACAGAGCTGAAGTATTTATTATATATTTTCAATTCTACGCACGAATTTTATGCTTTTTGTGTATATTTTACCTATACCGAAAATCCTGCTCGAAGGACGTAACATGGCACTTCTGAACATCAATAAGCAGGAGGATGGTCTTATCCCATCGTGAGATCAAATTCCTCTCCCACTTAAAGATCATCAGAAACATCCACACTGAAGACAGGATTCTAAACCTAGATACCTGTTTGCTGGAGAGCAGATATGCTAGCGAGATAGTATACCTGCTTATCCGCTTTTTTTCACTATTAAGTGCCAGATAGTATCTCGCATCTGGTAGTGAAAATTTTTTTATTTCTATTTAAAATTAATTTTTAGTCTTTTTATACAACTTTGTACTACTGTTGATGTTGATCCGATGACTTACGAAAGTTGTCGATTTCTACTGTTTATTTTAATAAACCTGCTTTATGTTTAGTGGTAGTAATATCAGGAATTAAATGAATCTAAACCACAGAAATATTCATGTTCAATAAAACTGAGTTGTTCAATAATTTGAACCAATGAAAATAACAACTCAGTTCATTCACCTAGATACCGCTCAAAAATTAAAAAAAAAAAAAAAAGAAAAATTTGTAAACAAGTGAAGTGAATAGGAAACCTGAAATTGGTAAGAAGAGACTACATCCGGATAGATGGCAAGACCGAATAGTCAAATCATTACAAAATTATGTAGCAGTTACAGCACCCTTCTTTTATTTTAATCAATGGACAGTAAAGTGTTTAAAATAAGTAAACGGCCATTTAAACTGGAGTTTAATTTAATGAAACATTGCGATATTTATTTATTGATTTTTTTATATTATATTTCATACGGTAGTAGCAGGGTTATTTCTCCAGAAACTCGCGTTTTTCATCCTGCGTACAAACACATCGGCCATCAGAACACACGCAATTTACAGACAAAAAATGCTGTTGTCGGTGATGATGGGCGATAAATGACATTGATGGTACTAGTGTCGTAGTTGGAGAATTAAGTAATAGTGGAGAGGATGAGATTTATTTCTCATGCCTTCTCATGATGAGTCCTTGGACTCCCTAGAGGCGTCCCGTAATAAATAAATAAAAAAATAGCTAATGTCTTTAATTCCTTTATAGAGAGTAGGTGAGGCCTTTATACTCTATCTAGCTTTTGGAGACTGAATGGGCATTCAATCTCCATCGGTAGCCAATCAGAGATAGCTGGCCATGTCTATCACTAATCATAGCAGCCACCGATGAAGAGGCTGGCAAACAAGTGCTGCCATATCTTGGTACCTAACCCAGACTTCGAGCGACCAAGAGCAGTGGAACCAGGCACTACTTCCACTGAGCTGCTCAGGCCTACTACTACTACTACTACTATAATAGCCTGAAAAGAGCTCTAAGGACATACTATGAACAAGAAACACGCACCCAAAATACCATATAAACTAAATAAAACACAATATATTCGTTCAGGCTTCCAGAGTGATATATAAAAATAATAATATTTTTTAAATATTAATAATAATAATTTATTACATATGATACATTCATTACATAGTTACATTACATTACATTCATTACATAAGGTCGTTATTTTCTCTGTGTTCCCAAAAGATCAGTTTTATCATTTTATACTGTAGCGACATTAATCTATTTAGTTTGTCGGGTGCACAGAAAGCATACGTTGTTATAGCGTATCTTAGTATATTTTGGCATAGCGCTTTGAATATTAGTGTTTTTAGGGGTATGATAACTATGTCTATTAACCTGTAGAGTTTGCCAGTTATTGTTCGGAATTTGTTAGGTAGACGGTTTATGTGGCTATTCCAGTTCATATCTGCATCGAAATAAATTCTAAGGTATTGTATTGTTTCAACCTGAGTGATTGTAGTGGTTTTGCTGTTCTGTGTGTTTTGTATGTTGGAAAGTGGATGTTGGATGGTTATATATTTGTTATCAACTGGTCGAGTCAGTGGATTTCTGAATATCATTAATTTTCTCTTTTCTGAGTTTAGGTGTATGGAGTTTTTCGTGAGCCAGTCTATGATCAGATTTATATCATGTTGCATTTTTGTTTGGGCTATTCTTGCGTTATTCTGGATGGATATTATTGCTGTATCGTCTGCGTATTGGAATATCTTACCTTTGAGTGGTAACTGATTAATATCGTGCGTGTAAATGTTGAATAGAGTTGGGGAGAGTACAGCTCCCTGTGGCACTCCACAGGTTACTGGTAGCTCTCTGCTTCGGTTTGATCCGATACGTGTGATATGCTTTCTATTTTGGAGGTAGTTTGTAAACGACCTGTGAAGAGGCCCGTCTATTCCAACATGCCTCAGCTTTTCTAACAAGGTTTGATGTGTAAGTGTATCGAATGCTTTAGATAGATCTATAAAGACTACCATGGCAATTTTGTTTTTGTCTAAGGTGGTATTAATTACGTCTGTAAAGTCTTCCAAGAGAGATGTTGTTCCCTTATTTTTCTGAAAACCATATTGTGTATTGGGAATAATATGAAAGATCTCTGTGTATGCTGTGAGTTTCTTCAGTATGATCCGCTCCATAATTTGATTGATAATTGGTAATGTTACTATGGGTCTGTAAGTGCTGATTAAATTTCTTTTTCCTTGTTTGTATATGGGTGTGATTATGGTGGTCTTTAGCATACTTGGTATCTGTCCTGTTTTAAATATTTTATTTATTAGTTTTAGTAGGATAGGACTTAAACTAGTTGCATGTTGCTTTATATCTTTAGGTCTGATACCATCTATTCCTGGGCCTTTGTTTGGTTTGATTTGATTTATTGCAGAGAGAAGTTCTGCTTCTTTTATGGTTGGGAACCATAATGTCTGTTTTGATTGTGGTCTGTGGAGGATCTCGTTTTGTGATTGGGGGAATATTTCTGTGTAGTTCTTGGATGGAGTCTGCAAAGTATTGGTTAAAGTCATTTGCTAGTTGTTGGATAGGTTTTGCGTATTTCATGAAGCTGTGTTTTATGGTTTCGGAGCCGGTGGTGTTGGGAACAAAATCTAGCATCTCATTAATCAGATGCCAGGTTTGTTTCATGTTGTTTTGTTCAGAGGTTAGTTTGTCTCTGTAGTAGCTTCTTTTTGCATTTCTGATTTGTGATGTAAGGCGATTCCTTGTTATCTTATATTCAGTTTTTAAAGCTGTGTTATTTGGATTTCGCTGTAATTCTTTTCATAAAGCGTCCTTTCTGAGTATTTCTAGGATTAAGTTTCGTGTTATCCAAGAATTTGGTGATGTTTTTGACCGAATTCTGCCTTTCTTTTTATATTTCCTCCAGTGTTAGTTTAATGTTGTTTTCTAAAATACTAAATCTGATGCCAGGTGTTCCCAGTCTGTTTTTCTTATTTCGTGGTTGATTATTTCTTCGTCTATGATCGTCTTCTGTCGCTCTTCTTCTGTAGGGCATTGCATGGATGTTGTCTTTGTGTGCAGGTTTAGAGCGGTGAAGTAATGGCCTGCTACTTTGCACTTTATGACTGATGCAGTGCTGTTTGGTGGTGCTCGGACGTTTATATGATCTAGACAGGAGGCAGTGATAGTATTTCCGACTATTACTTCTCTAGTACATGATGTTATTGTTGGTATTAGATTATACATAGATAGTGTGTCTAGGTATTGTACAGTGTTGTTCTGGTTTTCGTTTGCAATATTTATGTTTATGTCGCCAATTATCATTAGGTGTTCGGTTGAGCATATTTCTTGGCGTGAAAGTCAGCAATTGAGTTCTTTCAAGAATTCTGTCATGTTTTGGTTTGGTGGCCTGTAAATAACATTTAGTATTATGTATGCTGTCTACTGGTGGTATTAGTGAATTCGAGGCAAAGTGTTGCAGCATGCTCAAACTGATAAGCCGTTTCTTTGGCTATTAATTTATGTGTGATAAATATTAATATTCCCCCCCCCCCCTTGTTGTTTGGCGGCATGATCTATGTTAATGAAAGCCTGGAATTTTGAAAGCAGTCGCTTCGTCTTTAGTTATGGATACTTCTGTTAGTATCATTATATCAATAATATCAGTGTAATTCCTCAGATAAGCCTGTAACAATAACCAATGTTTTCAGATGCTTCTGATGTTAATATGCAAGATTGAGAGACCTCTCGCTTGTACTGTGTGTTGTTTCCATTCTTCAAGCGATTCGAAAATATAATTACTGATATAATCTGGTGTAATTACATCAATCTGATGGTTCACATTCATTTTTATTGTGTTGAGATCTTCTTTTTGAACTACGCTGGAGTATTTTTTCACTCTGGCAACCTGTCTATATCTTTCGAGCTTTTTGTTTGTATAGACTTTGAAGTCTGTGACTTTCTGAAGAATATTTTGCCGTTTTTGATCCACAAAAATTGATACTATTTTTTCTATTTTTTCTTTCCTTGCTTGGTTCAAAAGATTCTCATTGAAAGGTGTTAAATTTACCGGATGGAAAGATTGGCGTGTTGTCTTGGGATGCATTTAAATCCTTGACTACTGGTTTTTTCAGTCTGCTGCCTTTTATGAGATTGTCTCTTGTAGCCTTGCTTGTCAGACGGATTATAACTGTTGTGGGTCATGGCAAGCCTTGTTCCTTGTTCTTCCTGGGAATCAGATTTATGGTCTGAATATCATTATGCTGTAGGTGGATGTCAATTGCATTGCCTAACTTTAAAACTGCGTCTCTGAGATTTTCTGTGGATTCAGTTTCTGGAAGACCGTCTATGACAAGGTCTTCTTTATGTTGTTGTTGGTTTAAAACTTGGTATTGTAGTTTTAGGGAATTAAATTCTTGACGGAGTTCCGATGTGTCTTTTATCAATTTGTGTTGCCTGTCAGTTAATGCGTTAATGCTGGTTTTAATGTCTTTTACCGTTTGTAAGACTTCTTCGAGTTTTGAATTATTAAATTTAACAAACTCTTCATATTCGCTAATTTTTTCTGTTATTTGTTTATTCTGTCTATCAAAGAGTTCTTGTACAATGTTTTCTAAACTGGCTTTTATATTCTCTAAACCTTTTTCTTGTAATAAATTTACGGAACTCAAATTATAAGACTCACCCGTTAAGCAACTGATTATGCCTCCGGCGTAATCAGTTGCTTAGTGGGTGGCGGCGTTTCTAGTCATTTCCATTTCTCTGGTTTGGTATTGGATTGACGTTGCCATGTTGTTTCTGAAAGTCCGGAACATGTAAAGAGAAGATTCCTAAGGCATTTTCTTGAGGTTATATGACTTCCGTCGGACGATAATTCCTTTAGGCACTTGTTGCCTGAAGGAATAATAATAATAATAATTTTATTTATTTTTGGAAAAGAGATAAAAAGGAACGTACTTGTTCAGGTGGAATTCTCATGTCAAGCTTACCTCTGGCGAGGTTTTTCAATAAAACTGTCTATAGGATGCCAAATTTCTTGAGAGTTTATCATTTACTGTTTTCAATTGAAGGTGAGTTAACCGATCTCATACGGAGGTAGCAGGGTTTTTCCTCCCGGAAACTCGGAATTTTCATCCCGCATATAGACAAATTGGCCCTTTAGAACACACGCAACTTACAGACAAAAAAAAAAAAAACTAGCTGTGGTCGTGGGCAGTAGATGGCTGTGATGTTGATGATAGTAGATGTCCGGTGTAGTGGTGGAGAGGGAGAGTTGCATTAAAATACTATAGGTGTCCTCCGGCAATGAGTCTTCAGACTCCTTGGAGATGTCACGAATAATAATAATAATAATAATAATAATAATAATAATAATAATAATAATAATAATAATAATAATAATAATAATAATAATAATTTTCTTAACTGATCGTTTATGAATGACATTTCTTGTAAAGTAGTTAGTCGGCTATATTTCTCGCAATCATACTTGAAACTCTGGTTAAAATGACACCTGAGATAGAAAGTTACTGCCATCCATCATCAAACACTTTAATGAATTATTTTAATGTATTTCAGAATAAGTCTGCAAAAAGCTTCTGTGCTACGAAGCTAAGCATTATTTTATACTGTAACTTCTAAAGAATAAAATCAAATTTTATATGTAATTTGCAGGCTACGAAGTCTGTAAGCCTGCAAAAGTTGGTCGATTGGTAGAGCCTCTGCTACTAATGGCTCGCAAAACGTTAAGCAAGTTTGAGCCCGGTTAGTAGTTAGTAGTGGAAGGATCAGTCGTTCGATGCTGTTGGCACACTCCCTCGATGAGTCTTTGGACTCCCTGGAGGTGTCACACAATAATAATAATATTAATAATAATAATAATAATAATAATAATAATAATAGCAGCAGCAGGACGAAATGAATAATGATAATTAAATAATAGTTAATTAGTTTACAGTTCTTGCCCAGTAACCAGCCGGATGAAGGGGAATAGAGGGATTTAATTTTATCAATGGGAAAATGTTTACTAACGTAGGGAAGGTGAGTTACCGACAACATAAGTATTTGTCGCTACGTGATTCAGCGTTTCAAAATAGTGTTGCTTAGTTTCATTTCTGTATTATTTTCAAGTAATATATTCTAATGGAGTGCTTATTAGGTATCGCGTTTAAAGATTTCGTCTTGGTTGCGGCGGACAAGACTGATGTTTTTAGCATTATTGTGATTAAAACTGGTATGCACAATAATTTTTAATATTGGCATATATATATATAAGTATTGGGTCAGTGCAGAAAAGCCTAAGACTTGCATGTCAAGTTATGCAGAAAGTGTGTACACAATTTTGTAGTATGTTTTATGATTATTAATATTCGCATTATTCATGTTATTATAAAATACAAGCTTATAAAACAGCATAACTACTGCTAATCATATTGGATTTATTTATATTGCTTTATTTTATTTGGAGCAGAACGAATTAGTGCCGCTTATTATGAACCCCAGATCTTGCTTTGTGTAGATTTTTGGAATGCTGTTTTTTTTTTTTTTTTTTGTTTTGACAAATTAAAAGTTGATTGCTATACTTTTGTAGGTTTGGCAGTATCTTTCACGTGTTAGAGGCTTATTTTATTGTTATTTATCGTCTTTTGTAGGATTAAATAGTATAAGTCAGAAATATATAGGAGTTACATACGATGTGCCCAGGTTCTGCTTTTACTCACCGTCCATTCAGTGCTGCCAGTGCATTTATTGAATTATGTATATGTTTAAGGCATAATCAGTATACAATCTATACACGAAAACACAAGATAAAATTATTTATTAAATATTAAATATACTGCCATGCATTTCAGTCTGAAATTAACAGGCCATCGTCACTGGCTTAAAAAATAAGTTATTACAAGGTCGAATGGAAACAGTTGATTTATTCAAAATAGGACGAGCTGTGTGATGTTAAATTGCCATCAGCGTTAAGCTTTCACTGAAGAAAAGGTTAATCATAACAGTGTACATTAAATTGCATCATATTCAAGAGATCATCAGATGTAGTATCTAGTTGGTTTCTTATGACCTTATGTCTTCTTGGTCTTAATAGTAATTGGGGGGGGGATGATGTCTTATTCGAATCAAACATTCCCATATTTTTGATAATGATAGGCAGTCATTCTGATTCAAGTTAGGCATTGAAGCACTTACCTTAAATAAGCTTTCAAATTTGTACTGACATCTGTGTAGAACGCATGTTTCAAACCAATGAATGTTGTGGTCTGCCTCTATTCCGTGTTGAGTTACTCCAGACTTACCGGATTTTTTGTGGAAAATACATGATTGATGTTCTTGTGTTATTATTATTTTTCTTCTATTGAGCTTCCAGTTTGTCTGAAATAGGAAAGATGGTAGTCATGTGAAATTTAGTATACACCTGGAAGAGGCATAGGTGAAGGTTTATCTTCAGAAAAGGGGAAATATGTTGAGAGGTTGTTGATAAGAATATAAGTCCTTACTAAATCATATTTCTTCCGAATTCTTGAAATCAGTTCTGAAATGCCAGAGATGTATGGGATTGGAATCTGACATATTGATTCTTTGTTGTTTAGGTTAGGTTTGTAGGAGTCAAACAGATGTTGTGTAGTCCTTTTGGAGAAGCCATTTAATTTCATATATTGTTTGATAGTTGAGAGTTGAAGAATTAGTCTTAGCTCACTGAATTAAACACTTATTGTCTTTTGAGCAGGATGATGTTCAGATTGTTTAAGAATGTAACATCCAATGAAAGTGGGGTTTTTCTGTAAACTGATGGTGAGCAGATGAGTGGAATGTCTAAAAATGATAATTTGCTGTTTCTTTCAATTTCCATAGTGAATTTGATACAAGGATGTAAAGTATTTATAAAGTAACCATAAACATTGGTAAGGTATCTATGTTGTAATGCCAAACTGCAAAAATGTCATCTGTATATCTAACCCAAAATGAAGGTTGAGGTATTGAGGATGTATAGATGAAAAAAGGATGTCTTCTGATTGCTCTAAATAAAGGTTGGCCAAAGTAGGGGAGAGTGGATTTCCCATGGCAGTTCCTTCTACTTAGTTATAGAATTTGTTTTGACAAACGAAGTTTCCAGAATGCATCACAATTCACACAGTTTTATTATATCTTGTGGGAATATTTCAGAATGTAGTTGTAAAGTCTCTTTGAGAGGTATTTGTAAATATAAGTAATTTTTCAAATATCAATTATTTTATTCATTTTTTGATAATTCCATTCATGAAAGAGTGGAAACTATAATATCCTGGGCAAGAGTGAGCAGATAATCTGGCACTTTGCAGTACAGTGTAAGAAACCACCAGGTGGTGGTTTCTTACAGGTAGATGAAATTAATCAACTATCTATCATCTAACAATACCACTCACTCGGGATGTATTTTGATGACATTTGGGATATCTAATAAAATTTATTGAATTGTGCCAATTTTTCATTAATCCTGATTGTATCTGTTTTCTTAATTGTATTTTTCTTTTTTTTAAATAGGAAAATATGTTAGCAAACAATGAAATGCATTCATTTTTGGCAGAATTTATTATTATTGTTATTTGACACCTTCAGGGAGTCCAAAGACTCATCGAGGGAGGGCACCTGCTCTACAACTCTGTGTGTCCACAAATCAATTCACCAGCTGACTGCAACTACACCAATGCCATCTACCGCCGACCACCACTAGCATTTCCACACACAATTCACAAACATCCAGGCCAACGGCAGGATTCGAACCTGCAGAGAGCGGATACGCTAACCACGGATATGGAAATTTTTTTTACCTTGGGTTTATTATACGTTAAAGATGACAAGAAATTTTATACTTGGTTTTAATCCCTATTCCGAGGCAGCAAAATAATGTTTTGAATGTGAAATATATTCACATCTAAGTATATAGAGGCTAATGACTTCATATCACTTGCCTTAGTATGTATCCTGTAATGCAAAGCACACCCTTATCCCAAGGAAGCAAAACATTGTTTTGCTTCCTTGGGATAAGGATTAAAACTAAGTATAAAAATCTAACAGGTGTGTTTCCCCCCCCCCCCCTCCCAAAGTGCATTCAGGAAAATTTTAACTTTTTTTTTTATGTATCATGATAATTAAATTATTGCTTTTTTTTATGTGACTCTCACTCATAAAGGATTGTAAACCTTTGGTATATTTGATAATGAGGGAGTGAGTTGAAAGTTATATGAGATGTAACTTTCTTCTAGAGATCATAGTTTTTCAAGCCACTTAATATCTTCAGTAAGCAGGTAACAAATTTAACATTTCATGAAAAAAAGGCCATCATCTGAATATATATGCTACAGTGCTGTAGTATTTCATGCTACAGTGGGCTTATAACTTGTATCCTGTTAGTAAGAAAGAAGAAATACTGTGTTTGGCCAATCAGGGTTGCAAAACCTGGAATTTCAGTGCATTTAGATATATGAATAATCTCTTTTCTTTACCAGTGATCACTTCTGAGAGTTTTCTGGTTGTGTGATATGATCACTAACAAAGCATCAACAATCGGACATTTCAGATGCTGTTTACGGTGCAACCTAATTGTGTAGCAGAATATGCTGGTACCATAATCTGTATAATTCTGAACATTATTTAATTCTAAATTATGCAAATTAACTAGCTCTAACAGATTAATATTAACAAGCAGTTTGAATTATTGGCCTAAAATGTTTCTAAAGATTCTTCTCAAAATATGATTACGCTCCTTTGGGCTAAACCCCAGAAATCTTTGACACTGAACTTTGACAAAGTTTGAGTCTGCATCAGCCAAATCTCTGCCAACACCTTCACATTGTAGTCCTCTTAATAGCCATGGTTGTATCCCCAATCAACAGGCATTAAACTAAACCATCTAAGCATGAACAAATGTAGGAAGAGGTCAAGGTGTTAAAGAAAAACTACCAGGCATCTGTGGTAGTAGGCAACTAGTGGTAGATGAGTTTTATTGCTGATGTAAAATCACTGCTTTGCTTGTTGGTGGGATAAAAAAGCCAAAGCTATGACTACTTTAAAATTATTATCATTAAAGTAAAGATCTGGTTTACTTTTGTCTCCTTTCTTCCCACATTCAATATGAGTAATATCTTCAGTGACATCAGTTGTATGGAGAGATGTTGCATTTCTTTTTCAAGGGTACAACTTTTAAATGGATAATTCATAGACTAATGGTAGCAATTGAGGAAGTCTTCAGGTCACCTTGTGGATAATCTTGCTGCTGTTATTTTGCACTGTGTGTCTGCAGGGGAGTCTAATGATTTCTGGAGAAACGATACTGCTGAGGCAATGATTTGCAGAGAAGCTGGGTGAAATTCTTTTTGTGCATAGCCATCTAGGATATTTTATTGCTCACTATATCAGTAATAGGGATAAAATGTGAAGGGTATAGTGTGTTCAAGGAGGATTGAGAGAAAGAATTGGGGGGGGGGGTATTGATGAAAGCTGGCAAACTGCAACCAAAGAGAGTAGAAGTTCAACTGCAGGCCAGTGAAAATAGCACTTGAGGCTATCTGGTGTGAGATTGAGGCCAGCAGAACAAAATATACAGTTGGATGCTGCTATAGACTAGGGGATGGAAAAGATGATGGAGATAGTATGCATTGACAAATAGACTCAATGATTGGAGGAGAGATAATTATTATGGGGATTTCAAATATGGGAACATAAATTGGAAGGAGAGGCCATATGGGGAGGAAGGAAATGGATTTTATGCAGTTACCAAGGGATTACCTGAGACAGCATGTAGTGGAATATACTAGGGATTCGTGAGTGCTAGATCTAGTAATTGCATCTGAGAATTGGTCTATAATGAATATGACCACATTGCCACCACTGTGAGAGTGATCATATGGTCGTGACTTGGGAGGTGACCAAATGTGTGGAATTTTCAGTTCTTCTTATTATTGTGCTTTCTTCTATCGAAGGTCAGCGACCATCTTGGCGAACAAACTGCGCTCTTGTGCTAATCTGAGCAGTTGTGCACTGCTTTTTCCTGTCCACGTCTTGATGTTGTCAAACCATGATATTCTTTTTCTTCCTCTAGTTCCTTTGCCACCAATTCTTCCTATCAAAATAGTTTGTAGAAGTTGGTATTTGCTATTTCTCATGATGTGGCCAAGATATGATGTTTTTCGTTTCTTGATTATTTGTACAAGATGTTTAGCTTTGCCAATGGATTTTAAGACATCTTCATTGGTAATTTTTTCTAACCATGATATCTTTAGCATTCTTCTGTATAGCCACATCTCAAAGGCTTCGATTTTCTTGATGGTTTTCGCCTTCAATGTCCATGTTTCAACTCCATAGAGCAGAATAGACCACACGTAGCATTTCAGCATTCGGCATCTGACTTCCATGTTTAGGTCTTTATTGCAGAATAGTGTTCTCATTTTCATGAAGGACTGCCGTGCAACTTCAATCCTTGTCTTTATATCTATTTCTGGATCCCACCGTTCATTAAGCCAGCAACCAAGATATTTATATCTTGACACTTGATCAATTTTTTTCCCATTGAGTGTCAGTTTCATTGATGAGGCTGGATGTTTGCTGATGATCATGTATTTTGTCTTGTTGATGTTTATATTTATTCCCATTCTTTGGCTTTCTATGTATACTCTGTCAATGAGTTTTTGGAGATCCATAATATTATCTGCAATTAGCACGGTGTCATCCGCATATCGAAGGTTGTTAACAATCTTTCCATTTATTGTGATTCCCTCTGAACATTCTTCCAATGCTTTTTTGAAGATTACCTCTGCATATATGTTGAACAGGAGTGGTGAGAGCACACATCCTTGTCTCACTCCTCTTTTGATATTAATATCACTGGTGGTAATGTTGTCTAATTGAACGGTAGCTGACTGATTCCAATACAGATTTGTTATTAGTCTTATGTCTTGTTTGTCTAGCCTTATATGTTGAAGGACTTCTATTAGGTTAGTGTGTCTGACTTTGTCGAATGCTTTTTCAAAATCTATGAAACACATAAAGACAGATTTCTGTTTTTCTATGCATTTTTGTATCAATATTTGGGTACAGAAAAGGGCCTCTCTAGTACCAAAATCATTCCGAAAGCCGAATTGTGTTTCACTTAGAGTTTCTTCACTTTTTCTATAAATACGATTCTGAATTACTTTCAAAAATATTTTTAATGTTTGGCTCATTAGACTAATAAGTCGGAAGTCACCACAGGAATTAGCTTTGGGTTTCTTTGGGACAGTGATAAATGTAGATTTGAGCCAATCTGATGGAAATTCATCACTTTCATATATTTTATTAAATAGTTTTTCAAGAAGTTTGATGTTATCTGGTTCTATTAATTTTAAAAATTCTGTTTGCACACCATCTGGTCCACTGGCTTTTCCTGTTTTACTTGTTCGTATAGCATTCTCTATTTCGCATTTCATGATTGCTGGTCCTTGAATGTTATCTTTTATGTTTATAGGCTTCTGTCTAGTATCATTGAAAAGTTCTGTTACATATTTTATCCAAATCTGTGCTTTATTCTCTTCTAGAACTATTTTTCCATTTTCGTCTCTTAGAGACACTATTTGCTTTTTCCTCAGTTTTCCAGAAATTTCGTTGATTTTCTTATACAGATTGAAATTATCATGTTTCTTCTGAAGCAGTTCAATTTCAGTACATAAATTTTTCATCCAATTTTCCTTGGCTTCTTTTATTTTTTTCTTGATGATGTGTTTCTGTATACCTGGCAAGGTCTTTGTTTTTGTACATTCTTCTTGTATCAATAAGAGAAAGAATCTCATCTGTCATCCATTCCTGTCGTTTTATATTATTCACATAACCTACTTCTTCAATACTTGTTGTTACGATGGCATTCTTTAAGCTATTCCAAAGAGATTCCACACTTTTATTTTCTTGTATGTTAATCTGTTGTAATCGCAGGTTAAGCTGTGTCTTGGCACTTTTATTTATGTTCGGGTCTTTCAGTTTTTCTACATCAATTTTCTTTTTCTTCTTTTGTGATTTTTTAGCTGATTTTAATCTAAGATGTACTTCTGCAACTATGGGATTGTGGTCTGATGAGATATCTGCTCCAGGATAAGTCTTTGCACTCTTTATACTACTGTGGAATCTTTTATTTATCAGTATATAATCAATTTGATTTCTGACAATGTTATGTTGGTTATCTTGAGGCGATTTCCAAGTGTACAGTCTTCTGGGTGGAAGTTTAAACCAAGTATTTGCTATTGTTAGATCTTCTTCCTGACAGAACTGGACTAGGTGATCTCCTCTGTCATTTCTGGTGCCTAAGCCATGTTCGCCAACAATTTCTCCATCACCCCCTCTTCCCACGTTTGCATTGAAGTCACCCATCACTATGTTTATATCATGTTTCTTTGTTAAGTTTTTAATCTCTTTTAGGTGTTCATAAAACTCTTCAACATCTTCTTCACTTTTGTCAGATGTGGGTGCATAAGCTTGGATGATATTTATGTTAACAGGGTTTCCCTTAAGTTGTAACAGCATTATCCTTTCAGAAAATGGAATCCAATTTATTACTGATTTATTGATTTCTTCATCTACTATTACAGCTACACCATGTCGATGTTTGTTCTCATCATTCCCAGAGTAATACATTGTCGTATTATCTTGTTGACACTTTCCAGATCCTGGCCATCTTGTCTCGCAAATTCCCAAAATCCGGATGCCCAGCCTCTTCATTTCTCTTGTGGCATTTCTTAATTTGCCAGCTTCATACAGAGTTCTGACATTCCAAGTTGCAATTTTAAAAGTGGACACCATTTTGAGCCCGGAGATTCTTCGCACCCCTGTCCCATTTAAGGGATGCCAGGAACTCGGGGCCAATTGCAAGGGTTTGCTCGCCATGGTGGTTGTTCTGGAGATAAGGTAGAGCAGTAGTTTCTCCGTTTGCTTTCTGCTCTGCAGTATTACAGACGTACACAATATAATCATATTGCCATCTGCAAATCTCTGATCACAAGCTTTTCCGTCATCCTTTGGCTTCAACCTTGTGTCAGTACTGACAATGCTGCTTCCCAATGTCAGGGGCAGTGACCCCAGCAGGTACTTATTTAATGGCGGCACTACTCGCCATGTCACCGAGTTGTCATTGGGCTTTGTGAGGTTTTAAGTGAAACAGAGTTGCCACTTCTGCTCCCCCATGCCCTGATAGCTCAGTCGCTGTTGGTCCACGGCTGCTTATTCGCCAGGTTGCTCTGCTTATATCGCAGCTAGCCTCCATATCTGAAGGCTGTTCCCCGATCTGCCACCTGGGGACGCACCCGGTAGTAGTCAGCTCTGCCCCGGGAATTTTCAGTTAAGATGAGGTATATATAGAATTACAGGGCTGGTAACTATGACCAGCTTAGGAGATGGTTGGATTGGTGCCATGGCATGTAAAACTGCAAGGGCTGGATATTGATAATGCATGGGAAGTGGTAAAGGTGTGTTTGAGGGAGGTAATGGTGGTAGACTGCACCTAGAGTCAGGAGAGTAAATCAAGTGGGAGTTAAATGGATGAATATCATCATCAAGCTGGAGCTGCAAAAAAAGAAACAATTGTGGAGGGAATTTAAGGAGAGAGGTGACCAGCAAGCACACGAACAGTACAAGGTACAAGCCAGATGGGTGACTAGTGTAGTTAGAAAGGCAAAAGCAGATTATGAAAGGAACTTAGCAATGCAGGCTAATGAGAATCCCAAATAGTTCTTTCGATATGCTGCAAGTAAAAGAAAGAATGTATATGGAAGAATGATTTTAAAGAATGTCGATAGTAGGGAGGTAACTAAATCAGTCAAATAGTAGAATTAGTACGTGAATACTCTGCAAGGTGGTGATATTGCAGGAATGAGAGCCAAAGGCTTATATGGGAACTGAGGAAAATCAAATGAAGGTGTATAGCATATTGCAGAACCTTAATGTGAATACAGCTCTGTATGATGATATACAAGCTTGAGTTTTACATGAAGTGGCGAGGGAATTGTCAGTGTCCTTGACCATATTATTTAATCTAAGTCTCAGCTCTAGGTTAGTCTCGAGAGGGTGGAAAGAGGCGTAAATAGTTCCATTGCATAAAGGAGGCTCCAAGACTGATATAGGAAATTACCGACCGATCAGCACATCTGGAGTTATCAAAGTATTGGAGAAGTTGGTCAAGAGCAAAATACAGAAATGGATAGATGGAAATGGGATACTGTATGGGGGGTGGGTAGCATGGTTTTGTGAAGAGTAAGTCATGCCTCAGTAACTTGCTCACTTTTATAATACAGTGACAGCTGAGTTGGATAAAGGTAATGGGTTTATAGTGATGCTGCTGGGTTTTGCAAACCCCTTTGACAGGATACCACGTGAAATTCTAATAAGTAAACTGCAGCACATGAGGATGGGTATAGGGCCTATGAGATGGATAGGAGGGTGGTTAATGGAGAGATATCAGAGAGTAGTTTATTCAGGAGTAGAGTCCAAAAGAAGGCCTGTGACTAGTGGCGTGCCACAGGGTTCTGTTCTTGACCTCTGCTGTTTAATTTTTTCATTATTAACATAGGTAAGGATCTGTTCAGTTATTTGCTGATGATGCAATGTTGGGTAGAGTAACAGTTAATACAGATAATGTCAAAGTTTTGCAGGATGATTTGGATAGATTGGCAGACTTGGCAAAGGAAAGTGGATGTCAGTTTAATGTGGCCATGTGTAAGGTTATGCATTTTGGAGTGAAAAGATTACCAGGTGTATACCACATTGGTGGAACTGAACTCCAGGAAATTGACAAAGCCAGAGAGAGAGGGAGTGTTAGTGGATAGGGAGTTAGTTCAGGGAGCACATAGCAAAAGCAGCTAAAGTAACTTGGTTACTGAAAAATATTGTGACAAGCAGGTTATTGTTCCTCTTTATCGAGCTTTGATAAGGCCTCATCTTGATTACTACTGCATGCAGATCTGGGCACCAGGTTTCTTGGTGATGAGGAGGAGGTGAAAAAGAACCATAGGCAGGTTACAAAGATTTTAGCAGGTCTATGGAATGAACCTTACAAGAACAGGTTGAAGATTTGTGGATTATAGAAACTGGTTGATAGGCAGAAAAAGGATATGATTGAGACATACAAATTACTGAGGGAGGATTTTTACATATTAAATCAGAGGAAATTTTACAGAACAGGTGTGTGGTGGGAGAACCAGGGTCCATCCATTGAAACTGAGTAAGAGTATAGTTAACAAGGTGTTTTGCTTGATGAGTAGTGAATGAGTGGAATAGGTTGCTAGAGTCTGTTGTGGGTGCTTTGACTATGAATGAGTTTAAAGCAAAGTATGATAAATACTGTGCAAATTTTGGGTAGTTCTTGACATGTTTAGGGCCTCCCTCCATGAGTCGAAGGATGCCTTGGAGTTGCCTGTAATAATAATAATTACATGACCCTCCTAATTTAAGCTTGTCTTAAAATAACAATAATGAAGTAGAAAGTTGTGATATCACTGGATTACAAAGTGGTTTGCTTACTCTTGGGTAAAGGATTAAAACAAGAATATAATTTCTAGTCAAATATCATAAATAATCATGAAAAGTCAAGTAAAAGAGATATAGATTACATATGAAGGCAAACATCACAAAAATTTCATATTCACTTCACAAATGTACATAATCTTAGTTCCAGCTGCAACAATGCTCATTTCCATCTCCAACCTACAGTTGAAACTGAATAACTGGGAGGAGAGATCCACATAGCCTTTTAAGGAATGCAGAGAACTGACTGAGTATTCTAACCTAGTGTTCAATCCTTGTCATGACTTAATGTCCCCTTTCATGGTGCACTCTATACATGGGTATCTACCTGGATGCTTAATGATGGTACAATGATGATAGAACTTCATGCAGGCTTTTTTATATATATGCTTATCCCACACGTGAGAGGTGTAAGAACCTATAGCACATTAGTGCTGTGTGTTTGTACAGTGAGGATTGAGAAAGAAGAAATCTATTGACATTCTTCTTAAAAAGCTGTTGGCTGGAATTGTTGCAAAACACATTATGAGGAAGGCTGTTTCATATGGCAGGTGGATGAAATAAATAAGAAAGAGGAGAAGCTGGTTCAATGAGTTTGCAGTTGTACTGTAAAGTAAAGGTATGTTGGGGCAGCAGCTGCTCTTGTTTTAACTGGCCTAACAGCAAGTGGAGGAATGATGTTTGCCGGTTCACTGGAGTAGTGACAATGGAAGTACCTGTAGAAGAGACAGAGCTGAAACATTGCATCTGTGAGGTAGAGGTTGAAGCGAGTCTGTGATGAAAGGATCATCTGTGAGCTGAATTGCTCTCCTCTGGAGAGCATCAAGAATTTTTAATGAGGTTTTACGTGCATCACTCCAAATGTGTGTGTATAGTATTTTAAGGATGGATGGATGGATTTGGGATTTATATAGGTTTGTAGCTTGGTGGGTGTAAAATAGCTTCTTGAGCAGAAAAGAAATAGTTTTTTTAAAAGCTGAGGAAGCTACTGATATGATGTGTTTGTGCCAAGTCGGAGGCAAATGTCAACCCAAGGCGGGGGGGGATCATCCTGTCTAGTGATGTGTTTATTACTGAGGAGGAAAGGTGAGCTGGTGTCCCTTTAGCGAGGGAAAAAGGCCGGTCTGCATTTTGGTGGCATTGGAGGTAACTAGGTTATCCTTGCCCTACTGAAGTATAGTATACAGATTAATGTTTAAGGCACTGGTTGCAGATGATCTTGATGTAAGGGATGTCTGGGAACTGCATGGCTTTGTCAAAGGAGTAGGACGATTAGAGTGCTAGCATCAGCAAAGCTTTGGACAGGAAACCAGATCAAACAACAAAACCAGCTACTTGAACACTCAAACTCAAAATCAGCAGAGTTCATGATTGGCACCAATGGAAAAGAATTGGATAAGTATCAGATCATTGTAATAAGTGTTACTGAAACAAAGAAGACAAGTGAGATTCCTTCATCCATTGGACTTCATCAGATGCTATATGGTCACTTGTTTTCTTGGTAATTTCTACACCAGTCCTTGCCAGGTGATCTTGTCTTATGCCTTTCTGGAGATGCCAACTCTCTGAAGCTCCATCACTCCAGACATGCCATCCATCTATCCATTTCATTGAAAAGCTACCCCTTCCTCTTTTTTTAGGAACTTTACCTTTTATTACTGTTTTGAGAAGTCATCCTTTCAATGTCTCCAAGGTATTTCAGCTTTCTTAGTCAATATCTTTAAAGAGCCTTAAAGTTCTGCCAATAAAGTGGAACCTCGGTCGTCGAACAAATCGGTTCCTGAACATATTTTCTGAACAAAAAACACACCGGTTTCCGAACAGAATCTCGGTTCCTGAACAGGCAAACCGGCCACGTGCTCCGTGGGATGAGATGTAGGTGGGAGAGCATTAGTTATGCCGTGGCCTCAGCTCAGTGCAGACATCTCCTCAAATTTGCAGTACCTTTTCTTGATTTTCTTTGTGTTTTGTTGTTTTTTTTTTAATAAATTATTATTAAATAAGCCACCATGGGGCCGAAGAAGGATAGTTATAGCAGCAAAACGAAAAGAAAAGTTATTAGAACAACGATAGAGATTAAAAAAGAAATCGCATCCAAACATGAAAATGCCGTTCGTGTCTCGGATCTTGCTATGCAGTTCGGGATGGCGAAATCACCAATCTGTACAATACTCAAAAATAAAGAGGCAATCAGTTTTCATCTATATTTTATCTATTTATTGTGTTTATTCTTTTTGAGTAAGATTTTATGCATTTTCATTGTTTTGTATATGATTTTATACATGAAGTACTGTTATAAAGGTTTAAATAAGCAATATCATCTGGTGTTTGGGAATGGAATAATCGATTTTGCATTAATTCTTATGGGAAAATGGTTTCAGTTTTCAAACAAATCGATTTCCGAACAGCCTCTAGGAACGAATTATATTCGACAACCGAGGTTCCACTGTATTTTCTAGCACCGATCCATTTGACCACCTTTCAATATATGATATCCTCAGGAACCTTCTGTGTCACCACATCTCAAAAGAAACTATCATTTTCCTATCAGACTTCTTTAGGTTCCAGGTCTGACATCCATAAGTCAGTTGGAAAAACAGCTGCATCCAGAATCCTCAAATTTGTTCCTGTGGAGATAGATCTATCCTTCAGATTTTAGACAAGTCTCTGACTGTTGTTTTAGCCATTCCTAGTCTTCTGAACAGCAGTTCTTCACATTAATAATGTATTTCAGGTATTCGAACTTGCTGACCTCCTCAATTCTTTCTCAATTAAGGTACACGTTTCTCAGGAGCTTTTCTGTCTATATTTCCTTTCAGAACTGTAATATTTGTCTTGCTAGGCTTGATTTGAAGACTTCTGTTTTTACTGATCTTGTCAAGGATTTGGCCTAGTTCTTGTTGTTTGAAAGGAGTACTGTACATGAACATATCTCAGATTACTGATCATTCTTCCATATATCCTAATTCCTATGTCCCATTGTGTTGAAGTGAGTCCTTCTGTGGGATTACTCTGATATCCAGTCTTGCAGGATGGACTTGACTTGGAAGGTTTTGGTGTCTGTCTTACTTTGTCTGTTACTAGCTGATGGTCAGTACCACAGCCTGCTCCTGGACAAGTATGCATGTCAAAGATGCTTGTCTTCCACTGTTGGAGAGGCAGAACATAATAGTTTGGTGCCTTGACCTATTAGTGTTGATGTCAAAGTATAGCTCCATCGTGAGTGTTTCTGGAAGCAGGTATTGGTAATAACTAATCTGTCAGCATGTGCAGATTCCAACAGTCTTTCACCATGGGTATTATATTCACCCAGGCCAAACATTTCATACTCAGGCCTCATTCTCGTACTCTTTCCTACTTTTGCATTAAAGTCCCATGATGGAAAATACATCCCTTCTTGGCAGGCAGTCCAACACAGTCTGTAGGTTTTCATAGAACTTCTCACTCTCTTCATAGGGTATATTTGTGTTGGGGGCACATAAACTATGATGATTGACACATTTATAGGATGAGCCTTAAGTGTAATACAAAGGCTCATCCTGCCATTAACAGGATTATAACTAAGAAGAGCTCTTGCCTGAATTTTCCTCAGTACTACAGTTGCTCCATGATGTTTTGAGTCGCCTCCTGATGAATAACTAGTTTACCATCCTGGCTTTTGAAATGACTTTCTCCATTCCATTTGGTCTCTGCAATTCCCAGGATATCAATTTTATACTTTTCCATTTCTTTATAGACAGTATCAAGAGTGCCCATCTGTATGCCCTGTACATTCCAAGTGCCAAGATAAAGTTCGCCTCTAAGATTAATTCGAATACCTTCTGTATTTTGCTTGTTCACAGTAACAGTGATTTGTATTGGAAGCTGTAATACACTTCTCGAATAGTACACTCTTCCTAAACCCTAAATGCAGCTCTGATTATTCTGTGCAACAACCAATGCAGCATGAGACATATTATAAGGTAGAAACATATTAGGAATTTAAAACCAAATCACTGCAAGAAAAAGTGGCAGGATTGCAGAAGCCTGTTTTCACATATCTGGGGGGTTTTGATCCCGATTCATTCCATGTTGACCAGGTGTGGTTTGACCTTATCCCACTAGCCGAGTGCAGATACCTAGGCGAGATGGCAGACTTTGTGAGCCTTTCATGGGGTAGGGTGAGATTTCTCAAAGCAACAAATACAAAGATGTTATATCAAGGCAGTAATGATCAGGAGAAAATGAGTAGCTATACTAATCAATACAAAATACATGGATGATCTTGAATGTCAGTCATTATCAAGTAGAGTGATGCGGGCAAACATCAGAATGGGGAAATGGACAATGTAACTTGTTTGTTCCTATGGTTCCACAGAGGTCTATTAAGAAAGAAGTAGAGAAATAGTTCAAGGCATTAGAGAATGCAGCTAACATAATGAAAAAGGAAAAGTTGGTCCTTGTTGGAGATCTGAACAACAGAGTAAGAAATGATTACCATGCATAGAAATGTTTTGGGAAAATTTGGAGAGAAGAACAAAGCTAATAATAATGGTAAGGGGTTGCTGGATTGCTGTTCAGGACATGGACTCTGCACCATGTTCATAAAGATGTGGACAAATTAAATGAAGAGTAGACACAAGAAATAATAATAAAAAAAAAGGTCTCATTGACTATGTTATTGCTGATAGAAATTCATTAAACCTGATATCAAATTTGTAGATGTTAATCTCTGCTCTTTACTTTATACAGATCATCTTATACTCCTAAATAAATACAGTACAAGTCTCCAGGATTCCATAACCAAATTGAATAACTCCTGTAATAAATTTAATATGAAAACCAGACAATAAAAATATGAAGCCTATTGAAAATAGGCAGGGACATTAGATGAATAAATAAATTTATTTTGCTGAATAAATTTATATGGAATAAGAGAGAAATACTTAAAACACAAACTTAGCTGTATACAAGATAGTGTTCAAACGAATTTTAACTCAGAAATCTGGGAGTTGGCTTAGAAATAAAACACTGGATCAAAGACTGGAGACCACAAATACGAGAGTTCTGAAAAAGAGTAAAAAAGTGAACAGATGGCATCACTGGCAAAATCATTTTAAAAATAAGGATATTAGGAAGGAACTTGACCATTGTTAGTATACAGGAGTGTGTGAACTAAGGTAGCCACATGTGATATAGTCACTTTTATTGTTATTTTCTTGACCTCTATGGAGTCGCAAGATTCATTGTGGGAGGTCATCACTATTCACTACAAAGTATCGCATCACTTCTTAAACTCATCCACCATCAGTACTTTCACCATCCTCTCAGGCAGTAAATTCCATACTCCTCTCACCACTCTCCATTCAAAAAACTGTACTCACTATTTCTTTGATAACTTCTAGGGATGACCCCTTGTCCCTGTTTCTTCTCCTTGTTCTACCATATGAAAAATATCCCCCGTGTTAATCCGATAATAACCCTTCACTGGCTTAAACTAATGAAATCTTGTAGCATATTATAGTTTCCTCAGGTAAACATCATTAAATTAATTTGTGCTGATTTTCATTGACCTATTCCATTCTGATCACCAAAAGTTTATAATATTACTATAAGTACTTACGAGTGAATGCAGACTTTTTCTCCTGTGTGCTGGTAGTTTTCCCCTCCTTTTGTACATTCTGGAGATCGCTTTGTAGGCTGGAGGTGGATGAATCACTATCTGTTGCATCACAAACACCTTCAATAAGAGAAGGTGTTTGTGATGAGAAGACACCAAAATTAAACAAAGTCCCTTGTCTCTTATTCATATTAAAATTTAAATCTGTAAACCTATTACTTTTTAAAAAAAATCACAGCACTACAGTTTTGAAACAAGCACCCCCTACAATATGAACTTGCAAAGAAAGTATTCAGCATTACTAGATTTTGAGATCCAATACAGACTATCTTCAATTTCAGTAAAATTTTCTTTATACTTCCTTGCTGATTGGTCACTAACATTTGCAACACAGAAGTTATTTCATTCAGTTTTGAGAACAGAGGATATGCCGCTCATTGTAATCGTCTTGCAGGCAATTTTTATGACCAGTCATAAACAGCGGTATTTCCTTTCCCGAATTACTTCCATGTTTAAAAATACACAGCTTGGTCACTGACATCACAGAACACTTATTCACTTTCCATGAAACACAATTTGGAAAACCCTACTTTATACAATGGAACACTTTTATCCGTTTGCAGCATTCTTTGAGATGTCTTTACAGCCTTTGCAGTATGTCTTCTGAACTTATCAAGAATCACCAAAGGTCCCTTGTTTCCTCCACTTCCTCTGGTATAACCCCTCCAAGTAAAAACTAATTTGTCATGTCATTACCTACAGAAGAAATACAAACTTGCCTATAGTTTGATGTCTCCATTCTTTATGTTGGAGGTTTAATGGAATATTTACAGCACTAGGAAAGGATTAAAAACTAATTTTAATGCTTCCAATATTTCGTCTCAGTCACTGAGACGTCTTCAGGGATTACAAATAATTCTTGTAACATACTCAAATACAACACAATACTAAGTGAAACACGTGGGTAACTCTAAAGTCTTATCTAGGTGGTGCACCCTCTATGGGCATTTGTAGGTGGCCTAGGATGTAAAGTGGGACCTCTGATAATTAATGTTTCCCAAATTTTGGGAAGTTTTATGTAAACATATTTATTTAAATTTGGTTGATTTCTGAGTGCTGCTGCAGATTCTAAAAACAGTCTTTCTTTTTTGAATTTACTATGGTGGAGCATGATGGTTTTCTCCAGGAGATCCTGTGGGTTGTATCCAAATCATGGTCTGCAAGGCCAGATTGACCATAGTTATTGCAGATGTATGATTTGTGTTCTAAATGGATGAATGTCTGTCTAGAGTAAGCCAGCTTTCAGGAACAGGGTACTTTATATACTCCAGGCACTGAGAGAGGAGGGAGCTGAACTTTGGTTGAACGGATAAGGGTACCAAGTTTCCAGTGGGGCTTAAAAGCTGTGTAGAGGTTATGACCTTGTTATTTAAGACCTGGTTATTTTTTCTGATGTGTCACAGGTATAGGGGATGGTGATGGTATTTCTGAAATCCTTAGAGATGGGGAGGAACTGATTATTTTTTTTAATTCTGTAATTGCTGTAGCCATTGGAAAGGAAGGTGTTGTGTGTGTGTGTGGTTAAGTTCAATTGAAAGGAAGGTTCCACTGGAACAAAGATTGTGGGCTCTGTTGGTTGGAGTTTTAATAATGCCATATTGTTGAGAGGGGTGGTGGTGTGAGAGTTTGTGAATGTATCTGCCTGTGTGGGTGGATTTTATATATACATTGAAGGAAAGTTATCATTAGAAAGGCATGTTACTAAGGTGTCTGCGAAGGGTTAACTATTATTATTTTCCTTTTCCGTTGTAAACTGGATTCTTGGATGTAGGCTATTGAGGTGACTGAGGAAGGAGTCTAATGTGTCTATGCCAAATAGAGCACATTATCTACATATTTTAGCCAGTTAGGAGGTTTGAGAGGGGCTGAGTCTATGGTGCATTTTTCAAAATTTTCCATGTAAAAATTGACAAGAGGTGGGGAGGAAAAACCCAAAACAAATAGAGGGAACACCCATGCTGTTCCCTTTATCTGTTTGTAAATTTTGTTCTTCCAAGAAAAATAACCAAAATTGATGGCAAAGGAAAAGAAATCTAAGATATCAGAAGGATAAATGTTTTTTAAAAGTGTTAAGAGTATCATTTAAGCTTACCAATATATTTGTATTGTTTAAAGTTAGATTTTCAATCAAGGTTTTAGAATGGGTAGAGCTTTTTATATAGGATGTGGTAAGTTCAGTGGGGAGGGGTAAGGGAGTTAGCCAACTGCTTTGACAGTTTGTAACATAGGCATCAGTGGCATCTACTATAGGTCTTGGGGGGATCGAATAGGTTTGTGGATTTTAGGTGGGGGGGATGAGAGCCAAAGGTTTGAGTTTTTTAGGACTTTAGAGTCACCCATGTGTTTCACTTAGTATTGTGTTGTATTTGAGTGTGTTACAAGAGTTATTTGTAATCCATGAAGCTGTCTCAGTGACTATGACGAAATATTGGAAGCATTAAAATTAGTTTTTAAACCTTTCCTAGTGCTGTAAATATTTCATTAAACCTTCAATATGATGTCCTCCCAGCACTTAAACCTTAACACACGGACTTTCATTATACCCCCACCTTTATCGACTATCTTACCCTCCTTCTACTTCCCAGGAATCTTTCCCATTGAAGACTTTAATTTAATTTTAAACAGCCATTAATGGCATGGTCAATTCCATAGTACATTTCCCTTAAAATACATGAAATTCCATCTAGCTCTACTGACATTTAGTATACTCAATATTCGAAATACATCTTCTTTATTCACTTCTAATACCTCATTCCTGCTGAAGCAGGCTTTATTCTAGAAATAAAGTTTGCTGAACCAGGATGGAACACTAATGAAGTGATGATTAAATAGCTCAACTATGTCATCTGCATTGGTTACCCAAGTTCCATCTCCATTCAGAAAGTAACTAGTAGAGTAAGGAGAGAAAAATCAGAACATGAGAGAAGACTGTGGCAAATAAGAGATAATATGATTGTGAACAGCAAGATAATCTGTCCACTAGTTACTTTCAAGCTTACTAGCCTGAGCTGCATAAAACTTCCCAAAATTTGGGAAGTTTTATGCAGCTGTTCCTCATGCAACTGTTCTCCGTATCTCTTTACATGTCTTCCATAATCTCTTTTCCACCTACAATTCCACTTTAATTTCTCTTGACATCCATTTGACTCCAAATCATTTTATCTCCTTCACTCAAAGTATACAGTCTGTCATTGCTGCCAACAATTTTTTCATAGGTATCTTCCATGCACTACTGACTTCCCTTCATTCAAATTCTTTCATCCATTGTACCACTACAAGCTGGTTTCTAAGTCTATGACAGTTGCCTGCCTTATAATTCCATGTAAATTCCTTCTGCCTTGATACCTCTGCATGTCTATTCATCCTCCAAGTCGGCACCACATGGCCAGTCTCACTATCTGGTTATATGACATTTCAGTCACGTCACAATCAAATCTTCTGATTCTGATGCTATGACCAAATCCAAAACTCTCGATCCTTGTATTCTTCCACCACATGCTGCCTAAGACAGTTGAACCTTAAGAAATCCAGATATTCAGTTACATTAGTAGTGGCTGCCTGGTTTATATTGGTATAGTTGTGGTTCCTGATAATGATACTTGCTTTGCACTTACCAAACTAATCTGCCTAAACATTTCTTTCTCTCTTTGGCCCATTGCATCATCCCACTAAATATCTTGTCTTATAAGCATCTGTCTCACACCATATAATCTTAAAGCCATTAGTGTTATTTCTACTGAGATTCTCCACCCTGAGAGGACACAGTTCATTTTTTATCATAAGTAACTCCACCACCACATTCATCTTCCTTATCCTGCTAATATGTTATACTCTTTGGTTTCTATCCCTGTTAGAACACCTTCCTCATTTAACTAGGTTTTACTGATACCAATAATTTTTGGATAGAATGAGTCAATATGCCATAAGCTCATTCCCTTTATTCCAAATGCTCCTATCATTTTATATAGACAAAAACTAGTGCATTGCCAGTATTCTTATAACCTTTATTACTCTACTGCTACTCCACCTGTCAAATGCAGTGTGCACTCTTATTTCTGAAGCTGCTATCTTCACATAAAACCATCTCTGCTATATTTGCTAGGGAAATTAGAAATGTCATCCTTGCAGTTCTAGTTTCCCTGCCCTGACACACTCACTTGTTCAGAAAACATCATTCTATCCCATCCTTCTCCAGTCAAATATAACTCATCTCTTCATATCCTCAAATGTACTCCAGGTATCTATGTATTCCAGACTTTCTATTATTTCATTCGTTATCAGTGCTCTTCTTCTCCACTCTGCATTATCACACTGGGGCAACACGTTCACTATCTTTCCTTTCACATATCTGCTGCACTTAAATAGAATGAGAGAGGAAAGGGCTAAACAATTATTTTTTTTTTGTCAGGATGATAGGAAAAATTAAGAATATAAGGTCTGATAAGTATTGGGGTCCTGACAGATAAGAGATTAATTTGGAATACAAAATTGTCAATAGAAAGTTGGTACTAATGTTATATTTTGAAAAGTGAGCCCTGATTGCTCCAATTATAATATCCCCACTTATATCCAACCTATATATTGAAGTAGGGTGTAGAAATAACAATATATTTTTATTTTAGTTGGTTAAAATGTTTCTGATTTGTATCTGTGACAGTGTATTGCATTCAATGATCAACATGTTGTGTATTTTAAAGAATGAAGCCCTGATATATATCATCATCATCATCATCAAATTCCTGACATGTGCCCTTAAGGGATGTACAGAATACACCACCACTAACTTCCTATCTACAATTTTCCTCCAAATCAATCTCCTAACTGTCAGGACTCCAACATTATCAGATCTTGTATTTCTATCTTCTAAGGCACTTTTTACTGTATCAATCCACCTATATTTAGTGGCGCTAGAGTCGCCGAAGAATGTGACGGTGGATTTTGAGCTGTAGTAAAAGAGAAAAAAAAGTGTTTATAAAGGTGTATAGTGTGACTTGTTGCGAATTGTGCTACATTTTTCTCATTAATACAAGTGTTCTTTAGTGGTGCTGCTTTTGAAATTTAGTTGTTGTTTATATTGTGTTATTTTTGGGTTACCAAGAAGGCGAGGTCAGAGTCGGATGCATTTATGGTGGAAGAGAAGAGAAGTTTTCATTATTTAGTATAGTTAAATATAGTTTATACTTATAGTATCGAGTAAGTAAATTAGCTTACAGTAGAGCGTATAACATAGTATTTAGCGTTTAGTTGTAGTAGTTCCTCTGCACAATTTGAATGATGGTGGCTGCCGTAGCTCTAGAAGCCAATTATAAATGGCGTGTCACCAAGTTCCCCCCCATTCAAGGACTGTACTTTGCATAACATAATAAAGGATTTTGAGGCAGGCGGGACTTGTGGCATGTATGCGTCCCAGCAGATGGATATGTGGTAGACGAGAAAAGGGGGGGGGTGCATATATGCGTAAAATGTCGGCAATAGGAGGAATTCAGTGAATTAGATGTTACAATATCTGACCAAAATCTCCCTCGTCAGGAGCGGGAGATTTTTGAGAGACGAGTTGTGTGATAGGTGAGAATAATGAGCAAAATATGAATTGTGTGGGGAAGGCTTGAACGATTGAAGTTTTCGGAGATGGTCATGAGTGGCTAACTTGCAGAGAAAGATAGATGAGCTGAAAGAGATGGTGGAATGTCTTGGGAATGAGATGAGAAGTATGAAAGATGAGATTAGGCAAATGGAAGAGATCAATGCAAGGCAAATCAGAGGAGGAGTGAGAGAGAGAGAGATGGGAATGATAGAAGAGGGGGGAATGAGAGGGAGGTATTGGAATCATAGAAGAGGAGAGAATAGAAATAGTAGAAGAGAGGGAAACAGTCAGAGAGAGAGAATGAGAAGAATGCGAGGGAGTGCTGGAACCAGGGATAGAGTGATGCCAGGACATCAAGTAAGTAGGGGAACACAGATTGAAGGAGTTAGAGGAGAGAGAGTGAGGGATGCTGGTGAGCAATCAAGGAACAGAGTTGTAAGAGTTGCGATGTATAGAGACTCAATGATCCGTGGTGTGCAAGATAGGATGCCAGATGAGTGTTTGCCTGGAGGAACAATAGACAGTATGGCTATGGCAATTAAGCGGGGCGAAAGGATGGATGAGATGATTGTGATGGTGGGCACGAATGACTTGAGAGGCAATGTAAATCGGGTGGTGAGAGATCTGAGATTCTTGCTTGAAGTTGTACAAAAGAAAACACAGAGAGGAAAGATGGTGTGTGTATTGCCAAAGTATGATAGTGACAAGCTGAGCAGAAGAGCAGTAATAATGAATAGCATAATAGCCAGAATGTGTCAGAAGAGGGAATTAGAATATGTGGATGCTTGGAGGGCATTTGAGGACAGAAAGGAACTGTATGCAAGAAGCTGCTTGCATTTGAATGAGGAAGGACATAGGTATCTGGAGAGATTGCTGTTTTCTGAACAAGTCAGCATGTCAATGCAGGTAAACTAGAAATCCCATGGTGGATGGTAGCAGGGGTGGCCTCTTGTGGGAATGGGTGCTTTGCGGGGATGACATCAGATAACACTAAGTCCAGTGGGGACTGGAGGGGATAATGATAAGTATAGAAGCAGTGACATTTTTATGCTTTATACTAATGACAGGCGTATCTGGAATAAAGGAGATAAATTGGTGGTGCTGATAGCATCAGCCTGGCCAAAGATTATTGGAATCTCTGAGACATGGTTGACGGAGGATGATATAATAACAGGAATAGAACTAGTAGGATACAGCATTTTTCAGCAGGATAGGAATGGAAAATGTGGTTTTGGAGTACTGCTTATGATATGTGATGACTTATGTCCTCTAAGAGTGGAGGCTTTGGAAGGCAGTGACACTAATGGTTTTGAAAGCATATGGTTTGAAGTAGAGGTGGACAAGAAAGGATATTTAATGGGGCGTTGCTACATGCAAAGGAGCACAGAGGGTGGGATCAGGAGAAGTTTAGGCAGTTGAGCTTGGCAAGTGCAAGAAGAATGATTTTTATGGGAGATTTTAACTACAGCAGTATAAGCTGGGAAGAGGAAAATACATATAGTAATAAGGGAATGGAATTTCTGGAATTCTTGAGGGGCAAATGTCTTAGGCAACATGTAATAGAGGGAACAAGAGTTTCAAGGGATTTGGTCATAGCATCAGAAAAACTGATAATAACTGAGATGACATCTCTCCCCCTAGTTGTGACTTGGAAGATGAATAGACATACGAGAGTATCAAAGAAAAGGGAACATATGTAGAATTATAAGATGGGGGATTATAATAGTTCTTAGATATCGACTTGGGACAGTTCCATGGAAGAAGGAATTGGAAGGGCAAGATATCATTAGTACTTGGGAAATTGTGAAGGAATATTTGTTAGTAGCAATAGTAAACTGTATTCGACGAGTGAAGAAGAGAACACAATTTGGTGTAAAGTGGATGACAAATAATATCAAATACGGACTGCAGGTGAAAAAGAGATTATGGAAGAGAGATAAGGAGAGGGGTGGAGAGCAGATGCATGAAGAATATACGACTCAGGCCAGGAGAGTGACTAGTATGGTGAGGAAGGCAAAACTGGAATATAAGAAGAGATTGGCATTAAGATCCAAAGAAAATCCTAGGGAATTTTTTATTTATGTGGCCAGTAGGAGGAGAAATGATTGTGGAAGAATGACATTGTGGGATAAAAATGGGAATAGAGTGACTAATGCAGAGGACATAGTGGAGTTGTTCAATGAACACTTTATTGCAGTATTTCATCCTGGAGAAATGGGTTTTAATACTAGAGGGATTGGGCAGGTTCCAGATTTAGAGGTGCAAGAGGAGAGTGTGTTCCAAATACTGAGTACTCTGGATGTCAGTAAAGCTGTGGGACTGGATGGTAATTCACCATGGGTTTTGAATGTACTAAAGAACTGACAGCTCTGTTGACCTGGCTTTTCAATGAAAGTCTGACTATAGGAAAGGTACCAAGAATGGAAGGAGGGTAAGATAGTGCCATTGCATAAGGGCGGTAGCAGACTGCAAGCGTCTAATTATAGGCCAGTTTGTTGGTCTTGGAGAAATTAGTGAGGGGACCATATACAGCATTGGGCAGATGAAGGTAATATTATCTGTGAGAATCAACATGGATTTTTTAAGGGGCACTCTTGCTTTGGTAATATGATTGCCTTATATAATAAAGAGACAAGAGCAGTTGAGGGAAATGCATATACTGCCATTTTTTTGGATTTTGCAAAGGCATTTGACAGGATGCCACATGATAAGCTGATACTTAAGTTGCCGCACATGGGTTTAGATGCTGGGTTAGTCAACTGGATTCAGGATTGGCTGTATGATAGGTATCAGAGAGTTGTGTATGATGGGGCAATATCAAGGAGGCAGAAGGTTATAAGTGGGGGGTTCCACAGGGCTCAGAATTGGGACCTGTATTGTTTAACCTTTATATCAATGACATTGTCAGTGGATTGCAATGGGATATTCAGTTGTTTGCAGATGATGTGAAGCTGGGAAAGGTTATTAGTAATAGTGCAGATGTGGCAGCCCTGCAAGAGGATTTGAATAAACTAGACAGATGGGCAAATGAATGGGTGTATCAGTTTAATGCAGCAAACTGTTAAGTCTTGAAGTTTGGATACATTGATGGGAGACTGCATACTCGATTGGAAGAAGTTGGGGTGATGATTGATAGAAAACTGAAATTCAGAGAGCATATTGCAAAGGTGGTGAAGGTAACTCAGAGGATTGCTACAATACTGAGAAGGATGCTGATCTGCAGAGATAGTTATCATTCTGTTGTATAAGACCCTGATCAGACCACACTTAGACTATTGTTCTCAAATTTGATCTCCAGGATTTTGAAGGAGATAAATTAACTGTGGAAAGGGTACAGGGGCAGATAACAAAGATGGTTTCAGGACTGTACAACGTTAGTTATGAGGATCGACTGAGGAAATGTGGACTGCAGAGTTTGGTGGATAGAAGGAGAGGTGATGTGATTGAGACTTTTAAACTGTTGAGATTCAGTTACAGGGTTGACACCGGGGAGTTCTTTCACTTGGTGGAACAGTGGGAAGGAACAATGATGACAAGGGGCCATCCATGGAAGTTATGAAAGGAAGCTGTGAGCAAGAGGTGAGGAGTGGTTTCTTCGCGTAGAGCAGGGTTTCCCAAACTTTTCCTACGACGGAACACTTCAGAAATCCTGAAATTTTAATGGAACACCTTGTTTATTTTGTAATGTATTAATTAATTATTAACACATTACAATATTAATTAATTATGGCATAATCATAAAGAGTATTAGTACACTTATGTATATGGTGTGACATGTTGACAAATATAGAATTACATTTAAATCAGTTATCAATCACTGGACTAATGAAATCTTGTAGCATATTATAGTTTCCTCAGGCCAACATCATTAAATTAATTTGTGCTGATTTTCATTGACATATCCCATTCTGATCACCAAAAATTTATAATATTATTATAAGTACTTACGAGTGAATGCAGACTTTTTCTCCTGTGTGCTGGTAGTTTTCCCCTCCTTTTGTACATCCTGGATATCACTTTGTAGGCTGGTGGTGGATGAATCACTATCTTTTGCTTCACGAACACCTTCAATAAGAGATTTCTTAATACCAAAATTAAGCACAGTCCCTTGTCTCTTATTCAAGATTAAAATTTAAATCTGCAGGCCTATTACTTTTAAAAAATCAGGGCACTATGGTTTCGAAACTTTCACCCTACAGTACGAACTTCGAAGAAAGTATTCAGTATTACTAGATTTGAGAACCGGATACAGACTACCTTGATCTTCAATTTTAGCGGAAAAATTTTCTTTATACTTCCTTTCTGATTAGTCACTAACATTTGCAACACAGATGTTATTTCATTCAGTTTTGAGAACAGAGGATACGCTGCCCATTGTTGTAATCGGCTTGCAGGCAATTTTGATGACCGGTCATAGTGGTATTCCCTTTCCTAAATGTTGAAAGGTTTCGATGTGTGAAAGTTAACGATAATTCATGAATACTTCCACGTTTAAAAATACACAGCTTGGTCACTAACATTTGCTACACAGATGTTATTAGGCATTCTGGGTCTGAGCTTTTCAACATATTCACAAATATTATTCTCTTCAGAATATTTCCACTATAAAATATTTATTCATGAAAAATGCTTAGAAAACTAAAATGACAAATTCCAGGTGAACTTCTCGCAGAACACTTATTCTCCTTTTGCAGAACACAGTTTGGGGAAACCCTGGCATAGAGGGTGATTGAACAATGGAATGCCTTGCCTGATAGAGTGGTGAGAGCAAGAACAGTCAATGAGTTCAAGGAGTGGTATGATAGACTGTGTTTCCTAGGAAGGACTTCCCATGATGAGCCTCTTGACTCCATGGAGGCCTAAATAATAATAATAATAATAATATCTTGGCCTTCCTCTGGGTCTTTTTCCTGCCAACCTGCAGAGAACACTTGTTTTGCTAATCTTTCATCGCCCATTCTGTTTAAGTGACCATACCACCTGAGAGTTAACAATGCTATTAACTATGTCAAGTATCTGCTAACAATGTCAAGTTCTTTCCTAACATCCTGTTTTAATATGATATTGCCATTGATGCCATCTGTTCACGTCCATAATCTTTCTCAGGACTCTCATATCTGTAGTCTCTAGTCTTTGGTCAAGTGTCTTATTTCTAACCCAGCTCTCAGATCCATAAGTTAAAATTGGTTTGAACACTGTCATTTATACAGCTAATTTAGTGTTTTGACTAATTTCTCTCTTATTCCATATAAATTTATTAAGTTGACTTCCTACCATACCAGTTTTGTTTATTCAGTTGTCTATTTCCATATTTAATTTACCATCTTCACTAAAAATTCTGTCAAAGATTGTTGGAAGCAAGAAGGACTGACCACAGACCAAAAAAGAAACAACTATTGATGAAGGCTATGCAGAAAAAAGGCTCCAGTGGACAAAAGTGTACAAAGATTAGACTATTGAGAAGTGGAAGAAGGTCATATTCTCAGTTGAGCACCATTTCTTTGTCCAAGGAGAGCAAATATCCCCATGTTCGCAAATCAGCAACTGAGAAGACTTATCCCTCCCACCTTCAACAAGCTCCTAAACACCCAGCTAAAAAGTTGTTCTGATGTTGATTTACACATGATAATCCAGGATCATTTGTTGCTGGATTATCATGTTGAAGAAAAGTGACCAATACTTAAAAATATTGGAAAAAGAGAGTGGTCCCACAGATCCAGAAAGACAAAGAACTCATATTCCAACAGAATCTCGCTCTATGCCAGACTTAAAAAAAAAAGTGAAAGAATTCCTCAAAAATCACATCATCAAATTACTTCAGTGGAAGTAATTTGATTATGTGGGCCATAGTGAAAAAGAGACTTGAAAAATTAAATTGCAGTACAAAGGATTAGTCCATTATAAAAGTATAGTTTTCAAGATGCAAAATTAAGAAAAATGCGTTCTACATTGGTAGTACATGCCTGAGTGAATTAATGAACTTATTAAGGACAGAGGAGCACACATAAATTATTAGGTAAAGTTGAAGTTTAATTTTTTTACTTATTTTCTTGTGAAATTAAATTTTTTCTTTAAAATGTGAGTGTTTGGATTAATTTGTTAGCTACTGTATATACAAACAGATACAAAGTTTTAGTACTTAACTATATCTCTCTCTCTAATGAGATGTATTGAATATTGGATTGGAAAAATATCAATGGTGCATGGAATGCATTTAAAATGTATAATGAAATATTGGAATGTGTGTCCCCCTAGAGTTCAAAAAATAAATAGGATAGGAGTGAAATGGATGTTTATTCTAATTAAGAGATTTGTAAGAAAAAGATGATGTGGAAGGAATACTATGTGTATGCATAAGGATGATGTCAGTTATGATAATTATAAGCAGCAGGCCAGAAGAGTCACAAGTGTTGTACCGAAAACTGAGGGTGAAAAGAAACTGGCTCTGTAAATTAAAGACAACCCAATGGAATTCTATCATTATGCTGCAAGTAAAAGAAACAATGAATTTGAAAAAATAACTACTAAATGCAGATGGTACTGTACAACCACAGATCCAAGACCCCTTGACACTTCTGCACATGACGAATAAGGCTAATCCATTCCAATAATAGCGTTTCGTGGGATGGGTGTTTATTATTATATGTCAGAAAATTAGATTTTCTTTTATGAAAATTTTAGTTTAAAGCGGTAACAATTTTGCTTGTACCACAGTTGGAAAATTTTACATATAAAGCACATAATCACGCATGTTGGTGACGAATTCATACATCGGCTTATTCCTTTCTCCCCTTCAACATGAATTGACTTTTCTTGGCAATCTGCCAGCTACTGCTCTCACTTCTATGGTTGGACAGTATGTGGGTGACTGATACAGAAGAGATTGTTCATCTAATGACGAGTAGCCATTTTGCTAAAAGCTATCAACCCGGTATATGCAACATTGAACTCACTATCTCTACTGAATGAAGAAATTCAGGTATAGTACACCCACAGATACAAGACACTTCTGCACATGTCAAAAGAAGGAGAATCCATTCTGAAATAGGGTAATCAATCCATATTGTGGGATGAGTGTTTATTATTACACGTCGGAAAATTAACTTCCCTTTTATGATCATTGTAGTTTTTAAAATGGTAACTATTTTGCTTGTATAACAGTTGGAAAATTTTACATGCAAAGCACGTGATTTCATGTGTTGATGACCAATTCGTACATCACCTTATTTCTTTCTCCCCTTCAACATGAATTGACTCTTCTTAGCAGTTTGCCAATGACAGCTCTCGCTTATGTGGTCGGGCTATTTACGAGGAGGAGATACTAGAGCTGTTGCACAAACTGAATAAGAATTTGGCAACAGGGACTGATGAGATATCAGCATGGATTCTAAAAGAGTGTTCAGCCGAAGTGGCTATTCCTCTGACCAGGCTATATAATTCTTTCCTTTAATGTCACATGGTGATCAGCATTCGTTTCAATAAAATTATGGAGACTATAACTGTGTTAAGAATAATTATTTTAATTTCCCAATGTTTCCACCTTCATATTAGCATTATCATCTGGAGTATACACACGCACACATATATAAAGACAAGCTATATTACATTACAAACAGTATGCTAAAGTGACAATGATTTGATCAACCATTATTCTACTGGCCTGGTGAAAAAAAAACTATATCAAAGCTATATTCTGTTTATAACATCATCAGAGAACAAATGCATACAGATAGTTTTAATACACCAAGAATGGTCATATCCAAAATTTAACATGAGTCCTAGATTACTTACAGTCCTAATCATAATTAGCTCTTAGGCCAAAAGGTTATGTGCCATCCATATTCGTGGGATTTTTAGATCACCATTATTGTTAAAATTAGGGTGGTTGATAATAATTTCACAGGCCTCCTTAAATTTATGCATATACCATGTTTTGATGTGATGTAAACAAGAGGTGCCTTTCCTCTCAGTTCAGTGTAGAGTATTCTACATAGAAGTCTATGGATAAGAGGATGGTAGACTGAAAAATATCAAAAAATTAGTATATAGAAAATGTGAGTCTGCAAGACCTTTCCTTTAGTGTTACATGGTGATCAGCATTCATTTCAGACAAATTATAGAGATTACAGCCATGTCAGAAATAATTATTTTAATTTCCTGACATTTCGACATTCATATGAAGGTCATCCATCTGTAGTATGCACATATACAGGAAAATCTCACTTAATGCGATTAATTAAGTCATCAATTAATGTGCACTGAGCAAAATCTCCTTAAGTGAATACAATAATTCATCCATCAGTTAGCATAAATTTGAAAACAAAAAATATGAGCTACATTAAAGCATAAAATCATCAGTTAATAAAAATCAATTGCTTTAATTTTGATTTGAAGTCTAATCAAATAAAAGTTTACTACTTGAGCTACTTTTTTACAAAAAAATTAAGACATTTGAAGTACTCGACTTTTTCATCTGATCATGCAATTTGCAATCGCTTTACCGAGATTTCGAAGCTTCGTTCCATATCAGGATCAGCATCAAACAAAATTTCTTTAGCATGCTCAATGTGATTGAAAACGAACTCAAGTTCTTTTGCAGTTAGCTTCTTAGCTGTAATATTCTTTTCTTGTTCGCACTCTTCATCATCATCTTCTTCTTTATATGCACTCTGTTCTTCTAGTTGAAGGAGATCATTCTCACTTAACTGTTCTGAATGGGAATCAGCAATTTTTTCAGCTTTTCCTCTAAGTAATTTCTTTTCTTCTCTTTTTATTACTGCTGCTTTCTTTATCAGTCTTTCTTTCTCTTTTCCATATCAGAAGTTGAATGTAATAAAGAATATAATAATCTTCTTCTTTGAGTGCCATCTCCTATCGGAGGTCGGCGACCACCTTGGCAAATTTTGAGCGATTCTCAGCTATTCTGAGCAGCCTCTCAGAGTTCATACTAGTCCACTGTCTGATATCTGCCAGCCAAGATTTTCTTCATCTTCCTTGTCCTCTTCTTCCATTTATCTTCCCTTTTATAATCAATTGAAGTATCTTATATTTTTCATTACGAAGTAGGTGACCAAGATATGCAGTTTTCCTTCTTTTTATGGTATCTAAAAGTTCACGTGATTTCCCCATTTGTTCCAGTACTTCCTGATTGGACGTTTTTGCTGTTCATGGGATTTTTAACATTCGTCTGTATAACCACATCTCAAAGGCCTCAAGTCTTTTTATTGATGTTGTCTTCAAGGTCCAAGTTTCTGCACCGTACAGCAGTACAGACCATACATAGCATTTAACCATGCGTACTCTAAGTTCTAAGTTTAAACTGCGGTTACACAGTGTTGATTTCATCAAGAGAAAATTTTTTCTTGCCATTTCAATTCTAACTTTTATATCCATTTCTGGATTGCAATCTTCATTTAACCATCATCCGAGATATTTAAACTTTGCCACTCTTTCTATTTGTTTCCTATTTAAAGAAAGTGCTAAATTAAGAATTGGTTTCTTACTTATGACCATGAATTTAGTTTTGGTGATATTTATTTTTAATCCCATTTTTTCGCTCTCTGCATTTATTAGTTCCAAAAGAATTTGAAGATCCTGAATATTGTCAGCCAGAAGAGCTGTATCATCGGCATATTGGATGTTACTGATGATTTCACCATTTACACTAATCCCTTCCTTTCCCTTCCAAGACTTTTTGAAATATGGCTTCTGAGTAGATCTTAAAAAGAAGAGGTGACAGCACACATCCTTGCCTTACTCCTCGTTTGATGTTAATGGAGTCTGTAATAATGTCATCAACTTGAACAGATGCCTTTTGGTTCCAATATAAGTTTTCAGTGATCCTGATGTCTTTACCATCTAATCCAGTTCTTTTTAATAGTACAATCATTTTAGCATGTTGGACCTTGTCAAATGCTTTCTCGAAGTCGATGAAGCAAATGAATATTACCTTGTTTTGGTCAATACATTTTTGAAATAAGATCTGAGAACAGAAAAGGGCCTCTCTTGTTCCCAAGCCATTTCTAAAGCCGAATTGGGTATCACTGATGGTGTCTTCACATTTTCTGTATATTCTTTTTTGAATTATTTTCAGAAACATTTTGAGAACGTGACTCATTAGACTGATCATTCTATAGTCATTACAAGTTTTCACATTTACTTTTTTAGGTAGCATGATGAAGGTCGACTGTAACCAGTCTTGTGGGATTATGCCTGTATCGTAGATCTTATTAAATAGCTTTACTAATATGTTAATATTGTCACCTTCTAATAACTTTACTATTTCTGCTGGTATTCTATCTGGTCCTAGGGCTTTACCATTTTTAGCTGAGTTTAATGCACATTCTACCTCTGATATTAGAATGCATGGACCTTCCATATGTTCATAAGTATTTTCTGGGTTCTGTCTGTTATCAGTAAAGAGTTCTTCTATATATTTCACCCATTCTTGTATTTTGTCATCCTTATTGGATATAATTTCTCCCTTTTTGTTTCGAAGGATATAGAATTGTTTTTTCTTATATATACCTGAGGTCTCTTTCATCTTTTTGTGTAGATTAAAATTGTCATGTTTTTCCTGTAGAATTTCTATTTCTTTACGTTTTTCATTCATCCAGATTTCTTTTGCTTTTTTGATCTTGTGTTTAATAATTTTCCGAACCTCTGTATATTTTGTTGGATTATATAATAATAATAATAATAATAATAATAATAATAATAATAAATATTATAATATAATATAATAATAATAATTAATTTAATTATCTAAATTAAAGCAAAATGATGGAAAAGTGATTAAAAAGAGAACAGAGTTTGCACGTACACTTGTGAAGATAGCTTTGAGTCAACTGCCGAGTGTTGCCGGCCATTGGCTGCTACATTGAAAAGTGCCACCGCTCACTGCAGATTGGCGACAACAAATTTCGCGTAATGTAAAATTTTGCAACGTAAAATGTAAAAAAATAGCGTTAACTGATTAATCACTCTCTTAAAGTGGGAAATAGTATCATTTTACTCAATCGTGCTAAGTGATTTTCTTGCATATCGAATTCGCGTTAAGCGAGGTGTTCCTGTATATACAGAGACAAGCTATATTACATTTCAAACAGTATTGCCAAAGAGACAATGATTTGATCAAGTTATTCTACTGATCTGACCTCTAGTGAAAAAAAATTAAATAACAAAGTAACTACATCAAAGCTATATTCTATTTATGACAACATCAGAGAACACTTTCATATATATAATTTTATTACAGCAAAAGTGATGTCCTAATTTAACATAAGAGTTTTTATATTAGAGTAAGATCCTAGATTACCTACAGTTCTATTTATAATTAACTCTTAGGCAGAAAGGTTTATGTGGACAGAATGTGCCTTCCATATTCTTGGGATTTTTAGACCATCATTATTGTTATGATTAGGGTGGTTGATAAGAATTTCACAGGCCTTCTTAAATTATGTTCATTCCATGTTTTGGTGTGATGTACATAACAGATGCCTTTCCAGTCAATTCTATGTAGAGTATTCAGATCATGATCAGAAAGGCCAGCTTTTACCATAATTTGTTATGGTATACTCCAGGGTAGGCCAGTGGAGGAAGTAGATTCTTGGATGAGTTAAGTTCTTTAATAGGTGGCTTTAAGGTTGTATTCTGTAGTATTCTGTTTATTTTATCTTCACCACCACTCTTGAGATACTAATTGGTCGATAGGTGGATACATCAGTCTCTTTGTACCACCCTTATGCAATGGAATTACCATACATTCCTTCCGTTCCTGCAGAATCTTCCCTGTTCTGAGAGTCACATTAAACAGCCTGGTCAAAGGAATAGCCAGTTCCGCCGAACACTCTTTTAGCACATGTGCTGATATCCCATCAGTCGCTATTGCTGAATTCTTATTCAATTTGTGCAACAGCTCTAATACCTCGTCCTCATACACCTGTATTTCTCCATCCAGTGAAGAGGTAGTAGTGAGCTCAATGTTGCATACACCAGGGTGATAGCTTTTAACAAAATGGGCACTCATTATCTGAACAACCTCTTCTGCATCTGTAACCCTCACACCATCTGGATTTAGAAGAATTATTCTTTCATAATTCATTCTTTGTTTTACTTGCAACATACCAATAGAATTCTTGTGGGTTGTCTTTAGCACGCAGAGCCAGTTTCTTTTTATACTCAGACTTTGCTTTCTGTACAACAGTTTTGACTATTCTAGCCTACTGCTTATAACGTTCATAATGAACATCATCCTTATGCACACGGTATTCCTTCCTCATCGTCCTTTTCTTATGAATCTCTTGCTTAATAAGATTACACATCCATTTGACTCCTACCCTATTTATTCTTCGAACTCTTAGGACACATTCTGATATCACATCATTTAAATATTGTTTAAATGCTTCCCATGCACTGTTGATATTCTTCCCATTCAGCAACTGATCCATTCCACTGAACTCAGTATATTCCTCAGTTGGTCATAATCTCTTGCTTTGGAGTTCAGCAAGTAATATTCATAAACTTAGTTACTTTCCAAGTTAGCACCGCATGATTACTGTCGCCTACCAGAGGCAGAATAGTTATGTCTTTAACTGTGAGACACCCTCTGACACTAATGAAATCTAACACTCTTTGACCTCGAGTTCCTTCTGTCACATGCTGCTTGAGGAAATTCTCCCACAACAGCTCAATAAATGCATTTTCATTCTTGTGAGATTCTACTTCTGCCCAATCAATATTTGGATAATTAAAGTCTCCCATGATGATTTCTTTTCTTCTCATCTTTTCTATTTGGTGATGCATTTCTTCTCACTAGCATCTGATCCACCAGGTCTGTAACAGCACCCCACTATGTAATTGATCTTGTTGGATTCCATCTCACACCAGATTGCTTCAAACTCGCTGCCATATGAAATACTGTTAGTAGTAATACTACAATCATAGGTCTCAACTCTAACTGGATTCAAGTCATCTGATATCATTAGCAGCATGCTCCTTCCTCTCCTATCCTTCCTAAAAATTGTGTACCCTTTACACTCGATACCAGTTAGTATGTCTGATTCTGATAGCCAGGTCTCACTAATGCCTAAAATCTGAGGTCCCAACATATTAATTAAGGCAACAAACTTTACTCCTTTGTTTCTGATACGCCTAACATTCGTGTATAGACATAATAATCTACCTGCATGTTCTTTTGTATGCTCTTGTCTGCAGTCTGCAAGACATAGTTGGACAACTTGCAGATCCCTATTCTTTTCTAGTGCCTTATACATGTAGATATCTTTGCACATGTTTGATGGATCTGAACCAGACAACACGTCGAAATTGTTCTCTCCTCATCAACATTTTCACGACAAAGCCCATTACTCTTATTAACACAGTTATGTAACATTGTTGCTTTTACACTCACATTCTCACCATTCCTCCCTTTATAATTTAGTGTCCCTGACTCTCTGTGTTAGGTCTCATACCAGTTATTAATTTTTCTAGACTCCTGATACCAAACTCATTCATGTGTGGGCCATCCCTTTTATTTTGATCCTAACCTAATCTTCCCTCAAACTCACTCCATACATCCAAAAACTTGCATCTATTCCTTTACACAACCTACCCATTGAATCGTTTGTCATCATAGCCCTCCTTCTTAATTCATTTTTATCATATCGAGGTAAAATACTGAGATTTTCACTTTCTCACTCTTCTCTTTCATCTCTTCCAACAAGCCTTTCATGTCCTTTCTCATACTGAACTTATTGCTAGTTAAGTCATTAGTACTTGCTACAATTATGATTTCGTTTACTTTTCTTTTCTGTTTTTGAATTGTTTCCTTTATTTAAATATAAAGAGCCAATTCCTTTATATTCTTAATTTTTGCTCCAGGAAAACTCAAAGTTCTAACTCACTCATCAATAGCATGTTTTATTATAGAGTCACCTTACCAAATAACATCTTTCTTTTTACAAATCATTTACCTAATTTTCATTATTTCCTGAATTACCTGTTTCCATGCTTTGTTGTTTCTTATTTTGCAGATTAATTTTCTTTTTCTCCCTCTGCTCATTTAAATGCCTCTTGACTTTTTCTAAATCCTGTGACATCTCTTTGATGATCTGTTTTAATTTTGTTATTTTGGAGATTTATTCATTTTCATTAACCTCCACATCTCAATTAACCTCGTTAGCACGGTACTGGAGTAATTGTAAAGATTGTAGAGAAGTTGGTAAGAACTTGCATGCAGAAATGGGTGGCTATACTTTGCAAGGAACAGTATGGATTTACTAAAGGAGGTCATGTCTGTAATTTGTTCATATTTTATAATAATGTTACAGCTGAGTTGGATAAAGGGAATGGGTAAACTATGATACTGTTGGACTTTGCTAAGGCATTTGATAGGATACTACATGAGAGGCTATTGCATAAACTAGAGAATATGGGATTGAAATATAAACTGTTGGCTTGGATAAGTGGCTGGCAGATGGACAGGTATCAAAAAGTGGTACATGTAGCATGCTAATCTGCCAGGTTTAAGGTCCAGTGGTACGCCCCAGAGATCAGTCCTTGGGCCATAGTTTAATCTATTTTTAATGATATTGGAAAGGAGAGAGAGAGAGATCTTCAGTTGTTTGTTGCTGATTCAAAGATAGGCAGGGCAATCAGAGCTACTGATATAAGCATTTACAGGTTGATTTGAATAGGCTGGAAGTGCAGGCAAATGATAATGGCTGTCAGTTCAATATTAGTAAGTATAAAGTTATGGATTTTGGTGTGATGTGATATCCAACAGCTATTGGTGGGATTATGCTTGGAGTAACTGACAAGGCTAGAGATCTCTTATTTATGGTGGATAAGAAGTTGAAGTTCAGAGGTCACATAGCATAAATTGCCAATACAAGAGGATAATTGCAATGTTGAAACAAACATTGACATGTAAGAATAAGAAAATCATTTTTCCTCTTTACAAGGCCTTGAGATGACCACACCTGGACTACTCTGTCCATATTTGGTCTAGTGGGTTCTGGGGAGATAAAGAAGCTGTGGTAAGGCTGGAAAGAGAGTTACAAAGATATCAATCAGGGTTATGGAATATAGATTATGAGGATAGATTGAGAGTATGTGGACTGCAGAACCTTGTAGTCAGAAGAAACAGAGGTAATATGTTAGTCTATAAACTTTTGAGAAGACATTATAAGATATCAGTTGGTACAATTTTTCATTACAACCCCTGGCAAAAAGTATCCAATCAATGTTATCACTATGATGACTGCATATACATTGTATATTTCTTGGAAAGTTTAACATACAAACGTTTTTAGCATGCAAGAAATGAAATAGCTCACTTTAAAGTATAAAAAAAAAAGAAAATTTTATGTACAATATAAAGGTTAATTTAAAGAAAAATTATCTGTGCTAGAACAAAGTATCCAATCAAGCTGCAGTTGAGAAAAAGATCGCTGAGGAAACATGTATCATTCCCAAAATGCTAAGCTACAATTGTCTGTGCACATGTAAAGCATAGAGAAAATGTTTATAAGGAGCAGAATTGTGGTTGTGAAATCCGAATTCTATCTACAGAGTTAAAGGATGGCTCCTGGAAAGAATTTCTGAGCTATTTAAGAAACAGAATGATTGAATATCTGAAAGATGAAATGTCTCAGAGACAAGTAGCTAGATTACTAAAATGTTCTCAAAGTACTGTATGCGATATTTGGAAAAAATATTATTCTACTAATAGTGTAAAAAGCATGCCTTTAAAGTGGATGCCCATTTGCCACCACACACAGACAGGACAAAAAACTGGCTGAACTTGCAAAAACCATGCAGTGTTCAAACAACTTAAAAACACCCAAACAATTTAATGCTGCATGATCGAACTGCAGAGTGAAGATAAGTAACCGCACCTTTGCAGAGATAAAAACGTTTTTATCTCTGCAACCTTTTTTGACAAAAGCAACACAAAAAGTGCTTTTACAATGGTGTAAAAACATGTAAATTGGGAATTTGATGACTGGAAGAAAGTCACTTTTAGTGATGAATCTCGAATTTGCCTTGTAACCTGTGATGTGATAATGATGCCTTTGTGTGGAGAAGAGTTGGTGAAAAGTTCTTCAATGATTGCATTAATACCAAGGCTAATTTTTCACCCTCATTAACCATCAGAAAATTGAAAAGCATTTTTCAAAACAATGATGTCCCACTCTGTTTAAGAAGGAAGACATTTAACCAGTGTATACTTTCACATATGGTTGTGAAACTTGGTTGCTGTCAAAAGCACTTGCAAATAAACTAACAACAACTCAAAGAAAAATGGAGAGGTTGATGCTAGGCATCACATTAGAAGATAAGAAGCAAAACACCTGGATAAGAAACACCCATGTTAAGTTCTGAATAAAATTAAGTTAATTAACATTTCCTACAGACTTAATATGGGTTTACATTTTTGAATCACATATTGATATATTGGAATTACTAAATTCTTGTAATTTACCAAAGTATTACTAAATTAAGAATATTTTTTTCACTACTTTATGTTATAAGGTAAAATATTGTAAATTGCTTAAATGCTTAAACCTTGCTGCTTTTGTGTAAGTACTTACAAATTGCTGGGAGAAAAGATAATCCGATTAAATAAAAGTGGCCGGAATCTAAACATGTGCTACAAGTACACGTGCACCCTTTAGGTAAGCACGCAGTTCCCCCCCACACACAAACTCTGACGAGTACGCTAGATTTCTGTGTTTGTCGCTAAGTACTGGGTGACGTAGGGTGACATGGAAAAAGGGGAGGAGGAAAACGATAATGTAGAAGTAATCGGCAGCGCACAATTTAAAAAGTCGTTGCAGCGCCTAAAACGCTCTCTTACTCTTATGCTCTTGCTCTGGTGTTGGAACCTCCTTGTGGCTCCTTCTCATCCCCCATTTTCGACGCGGACTCAAGACAAAGATTGAGGAACTGTGCCGTGAAATTCCTGAAAGTTTACCGGTCAGCGATCAGCCCAGCAGAAGGAAATCTCCGATGTTTCCGGAGATATCATTACAATGTTGTGCCAGTTGACCAGTGAACAACGTATACCTACTTTCGGCGGTGGAGATAACTATAGCTCGGACCCGTGGAGAATGCCTCAGAAAAAGCAGAATGAACCAGGAATCAAAAATGATTGTCCAGTCGTGCTATGTGAAGTGGCCAAACAGTTCCCCAGCAGTTCGTAATGTACAGTCTATGTTTTTATAGGCAATTGTGTATAAGAAGAAAAATTGTAATTATAGGAAGGACTCTAGAGATAATATTCTTTTTATAGTAGAGTGATTATGAAATTGTAGTGAAAGAATTATTGTAAGAACATGTGGACCTAAAGTAGAAATTCAATTAGCAAATGTCCTTTAGTATAGAAGAGTATGTTTGATCTATCAAGTAGAAGTTGTAAACTATATATGAAGTTCTTTGTTTTGCATGTTATGATAAAGATAGAGAGGTTAAATAATTAATGCTCATTCCTTAGAAATTGTAGACTGCTATATTAGTGTATATTCATAAAGTGTAAGATACTTCAATTGCAATTAAATGTTTTGCTTTTTAAGTTTAACTGGTGCCTTGCCTGATTTTCTCCTCTATTGCACTTTCTCATAAAATTCGGACCACAGCGGGAGATAAGTTAAATAGGAGGCTACAACTGCATAAATAAGTTATAGTGAAATAAGATAGTATGCTAAACTGTGTTCTGGTTCCTTGATTCTGCACTATTTGTTAATCTAGGATTCAGGGTGGCACAGAATAATAGAAATTTTCCCTGAATCCAAAAAAGGAATCAGATCCAGTATTGAAACAAAGGAATTGGTGTTGACCATTAGCAATTCCTTTGTCTTATATCCACTAGCATTGTTCTTAAGAGTGAATAATGGCCCAGAGAGAATATTTAATTTAAAAAGAGTAATTAAAGTGTTAGAGATAAATTCATTAAGTACAAGCGTATCTAGCAGAAAATTTTAGAGAACAAAGAAGAAGAATAAGTAAAAAATTTACAATGGCACACCAAAGATTTTACACCCATACTCACATCACTGACATCATTCTTCACCATAAACGACTAAAATGGAAATGGGCTGGACATCTATCGAGAAGAGAAGATGAGCGATGGACCACCATGCTAACGGACTGGATTCCAAAAGAAGAGCAACAAGGCTGAGAACGTCCTAAAAGATGGTGGAATGATGAATTGTCAAGTTTTGTTGGGGAAAATTGGTCAATCATTGCCAAGAACAGAGAAAAGTGGAAAGAACTGGAGGAGACTTTCATCCAGCAGTGGACAGAAAATGGCTGAAAAGAAGAAGAACCGTTCGGGGTTGCATGACATCATCACAAGGTGTTGGAAAACTATGTATCGTGTTACGTACAGGTCAATTCTGAAGTCTGAAGAAATTTTAGAGCATTTTTTGGTTCCTAGTATCGAAGAATGGTTCCAGAATTCCATTGAATTCATTTTTCAAGGTAATGCGTCCTGTCACTGCAACAGATGAACCAGGAACTATCTGCGAAACAATGGAAACACTCCTATGACTTGGCCTTCAAATAGCCCAGACCTTAATCTGATGGAAAATGTTTGGGATATTTTCAAGTGAAAAATCTACACCAAAAGGCCCACAAATGTTGTCAAATTATGTCAAGCAGTCATGGAAAGCTGGAGTGAAATTCTACCAGCTGACTGTTAAAAGCTTATTGAGTCCATGCCATGAAGGATGAATGCTGTCATTCAGGCTCAAGGAGGAATAACAAAATACTGAGTTCGGTGATCGGGCATATATTTCTTCATCAAAGAATGGTCTCATACTTGTTTCTTCAGTGATTGATTTCCATTTACATAATTTCTGGTTAAAAGTAACTAAAAAATATGTTTTGTAATAAATTTTATTTCTTTGTTAATCATATTTATATTCATAACTGTTCATATTGAACAAAATTTATGTATTGAGGAAAAATAAATCCTAATATATATATATACAGTATTAGTCTTACAGTCATTGATTGGATACTTATTGCCATGGGTTGTATATGGAGGGTGGGGAAAGAACAAGGGACATCCATGGAAGTTAACTTTGTGTGCAGTTAAGAAAGGGATATGGGCTATATTTTTCTCTGCTGGAACCATGAGTGAGTGGAACAGTTTGCTTGCTGAAGTAATGAGTGCACCTAGCATGAATGAGTTTAAGAGAAGGTATGACAGTTGGTGTGACTGATGTATGGCCTCCTTCGATGAATTCTTGATTGCCTCAAAATATTATAAATATAATAGAAGGAAGAGCATTAGAACACTTCAATTTGAAATTAGAGGATATCAGAGCTGTTAAATGAAAGGATATGACGAATCCATTATTATTTGAAAGCCAAATATTTAAACTAAAATATGACTAAATAATATATAACTAAAAGTTTTTTTTTCTTTGAAATAATATCCTTTTTTTTTAAAAAAAAAAAAAAAAGAAGCTTTACAACACTAAATAGTATCCTTCTGGTTTCCTTGTTAACTATAATTGATATTTAGCTCAGTATTGATAACAGGGTTTCTTGTCCTCTTAAGCCAAAGCAACTGAGATGATGAAGGTTGTATTTCTAGATGCTCTCAGTCCAGTTTTGAGAAGTTTTAAAATAATGATGTATTCATAATAGCCTTTCATTTAAAAACTATATTTTAATATTTTCAGTTTGGTATTTGTGCTGTCATCATAATGAAATCCAATCTTATCTGATCATCACATGAATATCAGTAATATTTTTTATACAGGGGTATTAAAGTTTTATATATTTATTTTTTAGATGAAAAGAAGATTTATAAACTTAGTGATCATTTGGTAATGGCAGTCAGTGGAGAAGTAGGAGACACTGTACAGTTTGCAGAATTCATAGAAAAGAATATCCAACTCTATAAGATGAGAAATGGTATGTTAATAAACAAAATAGTACATTTGCATTATCTGCTATGAAGGGTAAGTATAGTGTTTTGCCAGTCATTTCCAGTGCATTGCTCTGGCCATGGCACAGATCAGCTTGGAAACAAAATTATATCAACTTGAGATTTCTAATAAGCAAGATTGTAATCCAGTTTTCATGTAGTGCTTATGCTGATCCATATCAGGTTCCAGTTTTCAGCATCTTCCTAAATTCAGGTTACTTTATAGATAGACCATTGTATTCCTTGATATTTAGAGATCTTCTTTTTATGTCATATGCACAAAGAGAGAGAGGCTTATAGAATAAAAATTCAAAGTCAAGGAAGAATTCTCTCATTTCCAGATGAGGTCAGAGCAATCTGAAGGCCAACTAAACTTGAGATGAAAAAGTCCTTTCGTTTCCTATTAATTGTTTCTGAAATCGCCACTTAGATTAAAACCAAAGTTTTTTTTTTTTTCCTTAAAAAAAAAAGAAAGTTATTTTATGCAGGCTGCAGATGTTCTCAGCTGGAATCAGTTTATACATATCCATAAAATAGCAGAATTCAAAGCCACAGTCTGTTGATAAAAGGCAAAGTGTTATGCACTCATCTGTGTACCGCAAGATACATAAATGATGGAATTTTTTTTATATAAGATAAAGTATGTCTAGTTATTGGGGGGTGGGGGGAGTAGTTAACCAGTTTTGTCATCCTTTCCATTGGCTGCAGTTTCAGTAAATTAGAATATTTTATCCTCCTTTGATTTCACATCACTGTCAATATACAGATTAGAGTAATCCTATTATTATTCACTGTAATTGGGGCACTTCAGAAAAAATAACTAGAACTTTAAAAAACTCCACTGCTTTAACACTATATTAATTAGCGCTTAAAGATCAGCTACCTCCCTTCTCAGTTTCGGATGTATACAAGGTTCCTTATTCTCACAGCCTGTTCTATTACGGTCAAATTGAAAGACCTTACAACATCATCATGAACACATATATGCAAATTTAGTTTTACACAGATTTTACACTGTGCATAGAATAAAATGGGAAAAAGACTACTATGCTTCACTGTAGCAAATACAGATATGACACTTTAAAAAAAAAATTTTTTTTTATCATTTTGGAATCAGTAGTAGATTTCAAAAATCAACCAAATCTTAATAAATACGGATGTGCAACACCTCCCAAGATATGGGAAACGCTACTTCTTAGACCTCCCACTCAAGTCTGAATATCAGTGACCATATCACCTAAGATTAGCTCTGCTAATGCATTCCTGGATGCTGACAATGTCGAGTTCTTTCCTAATATCCTAGTTTTTAATATTATATTGCCATTGATGCCATCTGTTCACGCCTCTAATCTTTCTCAGGACTCTCATATCTGCGGTCTCTAGTCTTTGGTCAAGTGTTTTACTTCTGATCCAGCTCCAGATCCATAAGTTAAAACTGGTTTGAACACTGTCTACAGCTAATTTAGTGTTCTGACTAATTTCTCTCTTATTCCATATGAATTTATTCAATTGACTTCCCACCACACCAGCTTTGTTGATTCTGTTGTCTATTTCCATATTTAATTTACCATCTTCAGTAAAAATCGTGCCTGAGTAGCTGAAATGTTTTACTTGTACCACATTCCCCATTCACAACACAGTTGACATTTTCAACAATTCTACCTATTTTCATTGTCTTTGTCTTTTTATTGCTGACCTTCATACCATATCTATTACAACAGCTATTCAATTTAGTCAGGAATCTTGCAAACTTGTAGTGGATTTATTTAGAAGTATAACATCATCAGCATAAAGCAAAGAGCTGACATTAACATCTCCAATTCTGATATCATGTTTAATACCACTTTCCTTCATAATGTGATCCATGTAGATAATGAATAACTGAGGCGATAATGTACATCCTTGTCTCACACCAGATTTAACATTAAACCATCTTCCTATACTTCCTTCAATTCTAACTGCTGACTTATAACTCAAATACAGACTAAGTATTGCTTGATATAATGCCCCATTGACACCATATAACTGTAGCGTATTGAATAGCTTCTCTCTTGGCACCTTGTCATATGCCTTTTCCAGATCGACAAAACTTAAATACAGATCTATGATAAGCCAAAAGAGATCGATGGATTTCAATCCGAGTTTTGTACCCAGCTATAAAATAAAACGAGATTTACCATCTCCCTTTAACTTAACTTATGTTGCTGGTAAAATACCCTTTTGGCTTATCATAGTAGTAATAACAATATAGGAGTACACCAGTTCGGCAATTCTATAGTAGAGGTATACGTAAGTTCGGTTCACTTAAAACCTTGATATTCCAGGTCTACCTACTCACTGATGAGCCCTCAAATAAGGTTGAAACTGGTCTGGGTAGTGACCTCTTCTCATAATATAAAACAGTATATATACATCTCTTAGGAGCTGTGTTTTACATTATGAGAGAATATTAAGGTTAGTGACGGGGCTTGATCCACCTTTGCTTGGAGTTGCCCTGGTGTTGTACTACCCATGCGATCACTTACACTTGGGCTCGCTGATAGTTTTTTGGGCATGAAACTCTTATCGATTCGATGGATTTCAATCCGACGTTCGTACCTGACTATAAAATAAAATGGGATTTACCATCTCCCTTTAACTTAAATACAGATCTTTGTTATATTCCCATGCTTTCTCAACTATTTGTCGTAAAGTGAAGATCTGATCCTGACAGTCTCTATTTGGCCTGAATCCAGCTTGTTCTTCACCAAGCTTTTCTTCCACAATTCTTCTCAACTGTTTCTCAAGTATACTTGCATAGATCTTGCCAGGAACACTCAGTAGGGAAATACCTCTGTAATTCTCAAATTCAGTTTTATTTCCCTTTTTATATATAGGTACTATTAGGACTCTACTCCAATCATCGGGAATTCGTCCCTCTGTCCAGGCTTTCTGAACTATGCATTGCAGCCACTGTAAGACTTTTATACCACCATACTTCAGCATTTCTGGTCGAATATCATCTACTCCTGCTGCCTTTCCACATATCAAGCCTTTGATGGATTTTTCTACTTCAAGTATGGATATGTATTCCTGAGTGTATGCCTGTTGAGTGTTTTTACCACTGTGCTATCACTGCTTGTTTCATTTAGCAATTTTTCGAAATAATTACTCCATACTTCAAGGATATCTTTTTCTCCTGTTTTCATGTCATCTTTATCTCCTTTTACAGCACTCTTACCTCCATTTCTCAGCTTTTTCAACAACCTCCAGAATATCTTACCACCTTCTTGATATTTATTTTCTATGTTCTTGCCAAAGTCCTCCCATGACTTGTGTTTAGCTGTGTTTAGCTTTCTTACATTTGTCTCTGTATTCTCTAAGAGCACAAGCTGACTTATTTGCCAGGAAGTTTTGATATGCTTTCTTCTTTTCCTTCACTGCCTCTTTAACTTCCTGTGTCCACCATGGAGTTGTGACTTTTCTATCCTTGCAGATAACCTCACCACATGCTTCTCAGGCTGAATCAATCAGGGTTTTCTTCAAGCTTGCCACTGAATCTCCAAGGTTTGGTTCCTGTTCTCAAACTCTTTCATTTTTTCTTCAATCATGTTTGTGTTTTTTAGTCTACAGTTCACATCTGAGAGCTGCTCATCTTTTATTCGCTTTAAAACTTTCTTTCATGTTATTCTTTTCAATATGAAATTCAATTTTTTCCTGCGCTAGACTAAATAGTGATCGCTTCGAATTTCAAATCCTCTGTACACTCTGGTGTCCTGCACCAGGGAGAAAATATCATTATCAACAATAACATAGTCAGTGAGACTTTTCTTATTCCTTGCCTCTTCTCTCCATGTGAATTTGTGCACATTTTTATTTTGGAACATGGTGTTAGTAATAACCAGTCCATGTCCTGAGCAGAAATCCAACAGGTATTTGCCATTATTATTAGCTTTGCCCTTTTCTCCAAATTTTCCCAAAATATTTTTGTATGGCTGACATTCGTTTCCTGCTCTGCTATTTAGATCCCCAACAAGGGCCAACTTTTCCTTTTTCATTGTGTCAGTTGGTTTTTTTCTAAAGCATCAAAAAATTCCTCCACTTCTACCTTAGTAGAACCTTCTGTGGGACCATAGGCACAAATAGTTCTCATTGTCCAATTCCCCATTCTGATATTTGCCCACATCACTCTACTTGAGACTGCCTGCCATTCAAGAAGATTAGCTTCGTATTCTGTGTTGAATACTATGGCTGCTCCTTCTTTTCCTTGATTGTCATTTCCTGAACATAACATTTTGTATTTATTGCTCAGAAAGATCTCACCAGTTTTTGTCTTTTTTGCTTCAGTCATCCCTATTATGTCGATCTGGTACTTATCTAATTCCTCAGCTAGCTCCATTTCTTTGCCATTCAGGCTTCTTATGTTGATAGTACCGATCTTTAACTCTGGTGATGTTGAGTTGGGGTGTACTTTCAGATTTGTTTCAATAGCTGACTTTTTGCTATTTGCCCTGGTTCCCTGGCGAAAACAATAAGGGCCTTGTTTAACTGCCGACGATCCAGCCGGCATGAAATTTTGTCATGTTGTAACATCATTTTTATTTTGGTTTAACCAATAAGAATACAATTTGGTCGGCTAAATCCCAAATTGCTAACCCATCCTCGTTCATTCATTATCCAGGTAGATACCCAACAGGGTGTCTATCTGGATACTGAACAAGAGAAGGTGAGGATTGGAGATTAGGTCAGAAGCCCTGGTTGTTTCTCCGCATTCCTTTAAAGGTTATGTGGAAGTCTCCTCTCAGTTATAAGGCTTTGACCCTTTTAGTGTTTAATTCTTTATTTATGTTTTTTTTTTTTCCCCACTCCATTAAATCTTAACACGAGCTTCAATAGCACCACCAAGCCTAAATACATTAGCATTTCTTCCAGTTTTATTTGTGAAGTCAGAGAAGGGAAGCCAGTTTAGATTATGAACATTGAAATCTCCCAAAAAAAAAAAATTCTCAGTTTGGCAATTGAACCTAGAACATCGACCTTAAGAGATAAATAATCTAGAGATCAGAGTTATCAATTAAGAGTCATGATGGCAGCAAACAAAAGGCAACAAAATGTGGAAAGGAAATTTTAACTAAGAGTAGATATTTCAGTCTTCATATTAAGATCATCGTTTGGAGTATACACATGTATATACACAAACAAAATAGATCTAAATATCAAAACATAAGCAAATGACATAATGATAAAATTATTACATAGTAATAAAAGGCGTCTAAGCCATTGTCAGTACATTTGAAAAGAGATAACACAGTAAGAACAACACGTAAATTGCAGATGTGTTATAATACATGATCACAACCACAGGAGTATAACTCCATCTACAGTCATTAGAATTCAAAGAAATAAATTTAAATAATTACAATATTAAGAAACAGGAATGAAGATGTTACGTACAATGACTTCTCAAAATTGGGAAAGTTTAAGACACTCATTTTTGTTGAGGTGATGAAGTTCATTCTCGGGATGAAGACACAATCAAAAAGTTAGAATTCATCATGCTGGACCTCCGTGACTTTATTTTCTTCCCAAGATACGTTAAAGAAAATGGTCCATTAAGAGCTATTGTAAATTGTATGGCTTGTTTGACTTATTATTATTTATATGGGCACTCCATGGAATCAAAAGACTCATTGCAAGAAACCCACTATTCATTAACACAATACCTATCATACATCTCCTTAAACCTATTCACTGGGCCCTCACAACCACCTCTGGCAATCCATTCCACTCATGCACCATTCTAAGTAAAGAACTTAGTCTGCACACCCTTATTAACCACACTCCTAGACAACTTCTGCGTGTGACCCTTGTTTTCTTCTACTCCCCATGTATTGAAAAATTTTTGTGTGTCAGTCTTATAGAATCCTTTTAGTAACTTATAAGTTTCTATCATATTCCCTCTCCTCTGTCAGCTAAATTCTGCCACTCCCACACTTTTGATCTGTCCTCATAGGGAACATTCCACAGACCTTCACCTGCTAGGTCACAGGTCTCTGAATCCTCTCCACCATCTCCCAATCCACAAGAACTGCAGGTGACCAAATCTGTGCACAGTAGTCAGATGTGGCCGAATCACATAGTTTTATAAAGAAGGATAATAACCTCACTGTGTTCTTCAGCATCCAAGTAATCCTCTGGACTATTTTGCTAACACTTGCAATATGTCCTCTGAATTTCAAATCTCTATCCACCATCAACCCCAGATTTCTAGCCTTATCAATTTCCTGTAAACTAGTATCATCAATATGATACTAGTGTGTAATATTTTCATCCCAAAGTGTGAAATTAGTTTTGCATCATCTGCAAACAGCTGAATATCTTCCCTTTCAAATATTCTGCTATATCATTAATGTACAAATTAAAGAGTAGTGGTCTTAATATAGAGCTCTGGGGCACTCCACTAGTCATCCCCATTCACCTTGATTCCGCTCCACTATACATGACCCTCTGTCTATCAGCCGCCATCCTTCCCCAATCCATGCCACCAGCCTCATATCCATTCCTATTTGCTCCAACATATATAATTGGTTTCCGTGCAGTATTCTGTCCAATGCCTTTGCAAACTCCAGCAGTATCATGGTGTATAGCCATTTCCTTTATCCAGTTCTGCTGTAACCTTATTATTAAATATGAATTAATTACTGAGACAGGACCTACCTTTTACAAAGCCAATCCCTATAGAGTATCATATTCATATCCACTCGTTCCTGAATTTTAAGCAACTTTTCCAATATTTTAATCACCACTACAGAGATACTAATTGGTCTGTAATTTGCTACTCCTGTCTTGGAGCTACCTTTATGTGATGGAATTATCTTACTCTCTTTACGCTCCCTTTGAACCTTGCCGGAGCTGAGAAGACTTAAACAACTTTGTCAGAGGCATTGTCAGTTCACTTGCGCATTCTTGTAACACACAAGCTGACATACTATCTAGGCTCACTTCTGCACTTACACTGATATTTTGCAATATACTGGGTATCTCCAGTTTATCTATTTCAATGCTTACATCAGTCTCTGTTACCTCAGTAATCGCAAAGTCACCACCTGGATGATATACCCTTGTAAAGTGATCACTTAGTAACAGAACTGTTTCTTCTGCTTCTGTAGCTTTCCTGCCAACAACACTCAGTAAAGTTATCTTGTTATTTTTCCATAATCATTCTTGCTCTTAGTTGCTATGTAATGAAAAAACTTGTCCAGCTATTGCTGCTGCTCTACAGAAAATTGACAATAACCCTAGAGCTCTACTGCATCAAAGTTCAACAGATTCCCAAAGCAGTTCTACAGTTTCACGGTTATATTTAGAATCTCTTCAATGGACTCGATAACAACAGTGAAAAAACTCTTGGATTTCCTTTGACCTGCTTAGCTAATTTTCTCTCAAAATCTGATTTAGCCTGCCTTCTTTACCATACAAGTTACTCTTCTTGCTTGTGCTTTATGCTGCTCATGAGCATGCTTATCACCGTGTTGTTTATATTCCTTCCAGAATACTTTCTTTTTTTGCAGCTCCTGCTTTATATTCTTAGTCAATCACTATGCAGTTTATCCTTCTGACCCTGGGTATGCACTCTGATACTGCCTTGCTCAAACAATCCTTTATCACTTCCCATGTTCTAATAATATTCATTCCAAGTAGTTTCTTATGTCATGGCACTGCTCCAAGTTGCCTCCTGAGTTTGTCATAATTGCCAGCTTTGTATTTCCACATAAATCCTTTCTTGACTGAAATTTCCAAATGTTGAGCAACCTCCTGGGATAAGACTGCATGGTAACTTTCCATGATCAGACATAGAGTTACTACTGTAGTTATAGATAGCATCTTCTGATGCTATTACCAGATCCAACACTCTCAAACCTGCTGTTTCAAGTTATTATCCCTTAGTAACTGTATAAATTCCATTTCCATTTTGCCATATGCCCTTTCCTCCTTCCAGTCTTTTCACCATAGTTGAAGTCTCCCATGATAATTGCTCAATAGCAGCAACCAACATTATAGTTTGCCCTATTGGCTTCTATCTCACATCAAACATCCTCAAATGAACTATTTCCATCAGATATACAATTTTCCTTAACTTGTATTTTTGTTGGTTGGAGTTCTTCAGTTATCATTAATAATACCCCTCCTGTTGCCTGATTTCCAAGAAGATAGTTCTCTGAAAATACAACATCCATTACATTCTATTTCTGTAACTACATTGACACCAGCTCTCAATGATGCAATACTTTTTTTGACCAAGTTGAACTGACCAATACTAAAAACTTATTTTGCCCTATTGGCCTCTATCTCTCCTTTATTTCTGATACGATGGGCATTTGTAGACATGCATTTCACCATCCCCTTGGGATTCACAGTTCTCCTCGTATAATATCATTACCAACCCATTGCAGATTCAAAACCTGGGAAACTGCATCTAGCTCTTCACAATCATTCCTGCACTCATATTTATCTATCCTAAGGGTGACTATTTCCACAGTCATTCATGCACTCGCACTCCTTTGTCCCAGGGGTGGCTAGACACATACTTGATTACTTTCCCCCTAATAGCTCTAGTTTTCCTGGTTTTGCATTTCCAACCTGCCTCTCACTGAAGAACACTGTCCAAGCATCTAAACTCTTTCAAAACTATTTAAGTGCAGTCTCCATCAAGCATATACAGGTCCTTATGTCCATCAAATTCACTCCACACATCTATAAACTGCACACCATTCCTCCTCCACAATCTTCTCATTGACTCATTGGCAGTCATAGTCCTTCTCAATTCTGTTCTGTCGTACCGAAGCAGCAGACTTACAATCTTTACTTTCTTACTCTTCATTTTTGCTTCTTCTAACAACTCTTTCATATCTTTTCTGATTGTCTATTTCTCACCTTTCAAATAATTTGTGCTTGCCAAAACAATTAACTCGTTCACTTCTTTCTTCTGCAAGCTTAAAGTTTTACTAATATCCTTTATCTTCACACCCAGAAAACATGATTTCTCATTAAGTATATCTCTTATCACTGATTCCCCATACAATACTATCTCCCAGTTTCTCACACTTTTTATGCTTTTCCCATTCACTCTTTCATTCATTCTCCATCATTCTGTACCACACAGCAATCGTTTCTCCAGTCACTCCATGCTCAAGCTCATCTTTGGTCCTGTGAAGGAGTCTGTGTAAGCATGCAATTTCTTTCCACACTGGCCTCTCATCATCTACATCAAGGTTTCCCAAACTTTTTTTTCCGTGGCCCGGTTATTTTAATACTTGATCTTCGTGACCCACTAAAATTTTTATGGCCAATAGGTAAAATGAAACAGATTTGAATATTCATAAAGTTACTTTACCGCGAACAAAGAGGCTGTGAAATGGCGACGCAGACGGAGTGCGTTTTTCGTCTCTATTAATTAAATTATTTATTCATTAGTCCCGATTAAACACTATTTACTTGTATTTTAGAGTTTCATGAAAAAAAGAAAACCGCAAAATGAAACACCTAGATTTTCGAGTTTTTTTAGGCGACTCCGCATTTAGCTTTCGTGACCCACCATTTCGGAAATGCTGATCTACATTATTACTTTCAATCACTTCCTTCAAACTCATTCGTATTTCGTGCACTATCATTCACCTGCTTCCACTGCATTCTCCATAACACTTTAACAATCCTGCCTTACATCTATCATATCAGTCATTTCATTCTTTTGCTTCCAACATGACTCGCATTTCTTATACTTGATTACGAAACATTTCCAACAGATATTCTCTCCATTTTCACTCTCATACCACAAACTATTCACTCTTGACAATGAAAACATTAAACACACACTACATCGCACTATATTCTGCACGTTGATATCAGTCAGTCTTGGTTGCAATTTTTTTCATACGCATTAGAGCCATTGAAAAAAAAAAATTGAAAGAATACTGCGTAATAATAGTTGGCTAAACACCACTTAACAATACAGTCAAAAATAAACAAAATACCACCAATTATATATAACAATATCACTAATATTTATTAAAAATAATGATTTATTTGAGCAATATATGTACAGCAGCGACTACTAAGGACGGTGTGCTAGTGCCCCCCCCCCCCCCCCCCCCCAGTATAAAGGTATAAACTCAAAATATGTGTCAAATCTTCTCTCTGCATTTACAGGTAATTCTTCCTCTTGCATTAAAAATTCAGACAGTTTCAAGAATAAAATATCAGAATTCTTTACAACTCACATATCTTTTAACCAGTTTTTATGTAGTTTCATTCTTTACAAATATCCAACTAGCTGATACAATAGAATTATTACTATTTGTCAAAAATTCAGGTTAATTATTTTGTGAAAAGCAAATTGTACAATTAGAATAGAAAGAACTGCAATGGAGTATCCTATTTCCCCTACTCTAGCAAATATATATAATATACATAATATATACACGAAGACACAAGGTAAAAGTATTATTTATTAAATATACTGTCAAATATTTCAGTCTGAATTAATAGACTACAGTCCATGGCTTAAAAACAGTTTTTACAAGGCAGAATGCAAACAATTGATTTATTCGAAATAGAACGAGCCACAAGACTCGTTCTATTGATGTTAAACTATCAATGCCATTATTCTTTCACTGAAGAAAACGTTAATCATAAAAGTATACAATAAATTGCACACACACACACACACACACACACACACACACACACACATATATATATATATATATATATATATATATATATATATATATATATATATATATAAAGGATACCAAGTAATTTTATAAACTTGGTTTTTTTACTCCTTCTCCCAAGTAAGCAAAACGGTTAAGTTTGCGCCTGAACATAGTTCAAGTCTAAAGGTAGTGCAACACCAGGACAACTCGTTGTAAAGGTGTAAAGCTCTGATCACTATTCTTAGTATTTCCCATAATGTAAAACACATCTCACTAAGAGATGTATACTGTTATACATACATTATGTGTGTGTGTGTGGGGGGGGGTCACTACACAGACCGGTTTCAACCTTTTTTGAGGTCTCCTCAGTGAGTAGCTAGACCCTGAAATACCAAGGTTTTTAGTAATACAGAGCCTTATCAACTTTACCTATACAAGTTGCTTTTACTTTGAATAAGAAACTCTGGATGAGATAAAGATGTGAAAAGTTTTTTACCTTGGGGATAATATATATTAAGGATACAAAGTAATTTTATGAACTTGGTTTTTTTTTTACTCCTTCTCCCAAGTAAGCAAAACAGTTAAGTTTGCGCCTGAACGTAGTTAAGTCTAAAGGTAGTGCAACACCAGGCAACTTGTTGTAAACTTAACTGTTTTGCTTACTTGGGAGAAGGAGTAAAAAACCAAGTTTATAAAATTACTTGGTATCCTTAATATATATTATCACCAAGGTAAAAAACTTTTCACATCTTTATCTCATCCAGAGTTTCTTATTCAAAGTAAAAGCACCTTGTAACAACTTGTATAGGTAAAGTTGATAAGGCTCTATATTATTAAAAACCTTGGTATTTCAGGGTCTTGCTACTCGCTGAGGAGATCTCAAAAAAGGTTGAAACCGGTCTGGGTAGTGACCCTTCCCCACACACCCATAATGTATGTATAACAGTATACATCTCTTAGTGAGATGTGTTTTACATTATGGGAAATACTAAGAATAGTGATCAGAGCTTTACCCACCTTTACAATGAGTTGTCCTGGTGTTGCACTACCTTTTAGACTTGAACTATGTTCAGGCGCAAACTTAAATGTTTTGCTTACTTGGGAGAAGGAGTAAAAAAAACCAAGTTTATAAAATTACTTGGTATCCTTAATATATATTATCCCCAAGGTAAAAAACTTTTCACACACACACACACATATATATATAATTTATAATGTCATACCAAACAGATACATGTAGTATCTACTTGGTTTCTTATGACCTTATTGTCTTTATAAAATATCATTATTGTCTTAATTAGTAAAAAAAAAAAAAACTTTAATGATGTGTTATTCAAATTAAACTTTCCCATATTTTTGATAAGGATAGGCAGTCATTCCGATTCAAGTTAGGGCGATGAAGTAAGGTCTCAGCACTCTCCTTAAATAAGCATTCTGATTTGTACTGACATCTATGTAGAAGGCTTTTGAAACCAAAGAATATTGTGGTCTGCCTTTATTCCATGTTGCGCTAATCCAGACTCATCGCATTTTTTGTGAAAAATATATGATTGATGTCCTTGTATTATTTTTTCTATTGAACGTTCAGTTTGTCCAAAGTAGGAAGGATGGCAGTCACATGGAACTTGTCATACATCCCTGGAAGAGACATGGGTGAAGGTTTATCTTTAGAAGAGGGGAATTATGAAGCGTGGCTATTCAATAATGAGACTAATTGCAAAACTGTGGTTTATTATTACAATTGTACAACTTAATTGTTATCCCCTTCAACATACTCCCCTCCTCCTCTATCTATACATTGTTGCATAGATAGAGAAGGAAATTCAGCATATGAATTTTCCATTGTTGGAAGCAGTGCTGCAAGTCATCAGGTGTTATCTGCTGACTTGCAGATAACACCTGATGCGCTGCCATTTTCTTATTTACCTCATCCGCTGACTGAAAATGGCTGACAGCGGAGCTGGACTTGCAGGAGAAGATCATCACATGTGATGAGATGTGGATTTTCCAGTACGATCCAGAAACAAAGAGACAATCGATGCACTGGAAAACTCCCATGTCACCGAGAATGAAAAAAGCAAGAATGAGCAAGTCAAAACTGCAGGCAATGCTGGTTTTTTTTTTTTTTTTTTTTTTTTTTTTTTTTTTTTTTTTTTTTTTAATAGTAATGGTTGAATGGGTTCCAGAGGGTCAGGCAGTTAACCAACATTATTACCTTGAGATTCTGGCCAAACTGAGAGAACGAGTGAGGAAGAAAAGACCTGATCTGTGGAAAAACAATGCTTGGATTCTCCATCAGGACAACACTTCAGCCCACAGTGCACTGTCTGTAAAGCAGTATCTGGCTGATAAGAAGATCCCAGTGTTGGACCATCCACCTCACCAGACTTAACTCCATGCGACTTTTACCTTTTTCCAAAGTTGAACTCTGCATTGAAGGGCACCCATTTTATGTCAGTGGATGAGGTAAAGAAGAAAATGGCAGCGCTACTAAAGCAGATAACACCTGAGATGACTTGCAGCAATGCTTCCAACAATGGAAAATTTGTATGCAGCCATGTATAGATAGAGGAAGGGGGGGGGGGATATGTTGAATGGGATAACAATTAAGTTGTACAACGTACAATGTATGTTGAGAGTTTATTAATAGGAATATAAGTCGTTACTAAATCATATTTCTTCAGAATTTTTGAAATCAGTTCTGAAATGCCAGAGATGTATGGGATTGGAATCTGACATATTGATTCTTTGTTGTTTAGGTTAGGTTTGTAAGAGTCAAACAAATGTTGTGTAGTCCTTTTGGAGAAGTCATTTAATTTCATATATTGTTTGATAGTAGAGAGTTTTCCCTGTCTTAGCTCATCGAATTAAACATTTTATGATTCCTGTCTTTTGAGAAGGATGAGTTGCAGATTGTTGACGAATGTAACGTCCAGTGAAAGTGGGTTTTCTATAAACTGATGTTGTTATCTGATGGGGAGCGGATGAGAATGTCTAAAAATGATGATTTGTTGTCTCTTTCAATTTCCATAGTAAATTTGATACAAGGATGTAAAGCATGGTTTCCCAAACTTTTTTTTTCCGTGGCCCGGTTATTTTAATACTTCATCTTCATGATCCACTAAAATTTTTATGGCCAATAGGTAAAATAAAACAGATTTGAATGTTCATAGAGTTCATTTATTATTATTATTATAAAGAAGCATTTACTCTTGCAAAAATATAAAGAAATTAAACTAAAGCCAAATAATTTATTAATGAGAAGTGTGATGCTGTTGTTTGTTAACTAGAAATTTCATGTTTGGAGGAAAAGATAACTTTATTCTTAAATCCGGTTCGACTTCCAATCGGTTTCTATATTTATTTTTTTAGAAAAAGTAGTGTTGAAAAGCCTGTTTCACACTTATAGGTTATGACAAGAGGCATTAGAAATTTTATCGCTTTTCCTGCTAAAACTGGGTACTCTTGAAGGCAAGACAGCCAAAAATCCATCAGCAGTAGTATTGTGTTGAAGATGTCTTTGAGTGCCGTATCACACGACAGTTCAAGTATAGATTCAATATCTGAATCCGGCAATTCTGTCTCAGATTCTGTGTTCACTGTAAAAGGATTCCTTATCCATGCTTTGTTGTTGAAATCTGAAATATTCTTTCAGATTTGCCTGCAGTCCTAGCATATGTTCCTTGATAACAGCTGAAATCTCATCCGGCATGGATGAGATTTCACATATTATACTCTTTTTGTAATTCTGTTAGCTTTGTAAAAGATTTGTAATTCCATGCTTCCACACGACGGGACCACAAATTGAGTTTTTTTGTTGCAGCTTCCACCTTCTCGTGCACTTTAAATACAGTTACGTTGCTACCTTGTAATTTCAGATTTAAATTAGTCAAAAAATCAAAATCGATGAAAACTGTCTTTGAATTCAAATATTACATCCCTAGCCGTTGGGAGATGTTGGTCTAAGAACATTAACACTTCATCCTTCATTTCAATAAGTCTTCTTAAAACATTCCCTCTTGACAGCCATCGCACCTCGCAGTGTAAAAGAAGATGTTCATGTTCATTCCCCATTTCTTTGCACAATGCAGAGAATATTCTTGAATTCAGTGGATGAGATTTTATAAAGTTTATAAATTGTACACACTCTTGCATAGTTGCATTTAAAAGCAATGGCATTCTTTTGACAGCCAATGCTTCTATGTGATGCTACAATGCATCCATGCAGTCTGGTGCTATGGCTTTGAATTTCAGAAAAAGTCCAGTACGTGCGCAGGCTGCATTGCTACTCAGTCCCACACAATTCTTCCATTCAATGCCCTTTTCATTGATGTAATTTGCAATCAAATTAAAAATTTCTTCAGCTGTTGTTTTTGTTGCCCGAGGTTTACATAAAAGAAATTATGTGTGAGTTGTATTGTCACAATCGTATCTCACAAAACACATTAAATTGGCATTGTCCGATATGTCTGTACTTTCATCGACTTGCAAGGAAAAAAAATGTGCACTCTTTTAAGTGACCTACGACAGTTTCTTCGATATTATCTGCCGGCTCCATGATTCTACTCTTCACTGTGTTATTTGATAGTGTCAGCATATTTACTTGGCTCTCCTGTTTTTTATCACATATTCGAGATGCTAACATTTTCATTGCTGGAACTATTAATTTCTCAGCAACTGTGTTGAGGATAGTTGAGGATAACCAGTTTCAGCAATTAATTTTGATATTTCATAAGAAGCCATTACAAGGTTTATAGACAGCTCCCTGAGAAAAATTCGAATACATAGTCTTCTTGGTAGACTATGTATTCTCTCTCTTAGTTCTCTCTTTTTATTTATAAAGAAATTATTGGCTTATTACTGTAGTTCGGATGTTTCAATTCCAAATGTCGCTTCAACTTTGAAGGTCTCATGGACTCGTTTGAAAGTGCCGCACAACAAATAACACATAATGGTTTGTCATCAGCACCCTTGTTGAAACCGAATTGTATGTAATCCTCAGAATGCTGTCGGGTCCAGTACATCTTCTTTTTTGTAAGAGTAGTAGACAACACATTGTGCGGCCATTTGTTAGTGCTCTTCTTAGAACTTGTGCCAGGCTGCACATCACTCGATTGTGGTTCATTGGTGCTAATCGAAGAGTTTGTAACCGGCACATTGTTTGTTTGTTGTTTTATTACTCATTTATCCATTGTTAAATGGGTGGCAAGAGAGAGATGAAGAAAGAATGAAATAAATTATTTAGAAACAATTATAATAATTACAGTTGTTCAGCTGAACCCACTGAGCAAGGTACACTTAAAATCAGTAAATACAAAAAAACACACTCTCTCTCTCAATGCTTAACTCAAACTGAACAAGCTGCGTGAGTATGTGGTGGGCAAGTAAAACAAACGGCAGACCGCCAAACGATTCGGCTGGTGGCGTGGTTGCCGCCACATAGTCTCGCCATTAGTTGAGCTACTTTACTGCGAACAAAGAGACTGTGAAATGACGACGCGGACGGAGCACGTCTCTATTAATTAAATTATTTATTCATTAGTCCCGATTAAACACTATTTACTTGTATTTTAGAGTTTTGTGAAAAAAAGAAAACCCAAAAATGAAACATCTAAGTTTTCGAGAGTTTTTTTAGATGACCCGGCATTTAGCTTTCGTGAACTGGTGCCGGGTCGTGACCCACCATTTGGGAAACGCTGATGTAAAGTATTGGTATTAGCTAAAAGCGTTCGTAAGGTATCTATATTGTGAGGCCACACCACAAAAATGTCATCTATATATCTAATCCAATATGAAGGTTTGAGAGTGTATAGATTAAGAAAATGAATATCTTCTAAATGGTCTAAATAAAAGTTGGCTAAACCAGGGGAGAGTGGACTTCCTATGGCAGTTCCTTGTACTTGGTTGTAGAATTTGTTTTGACAAAGCAAAATATCCAGAAGGTATCATGAATTCGAACAGTTTTACTATATCTTGTCGGAATATTTCATTAAGTAGTTGTAAAGTCTCTTTGAGAGGTATGCATGTAGATAGGGATTCCACATCAAAGCTCACCATGAGATCAGTAGGTGACATTTTTTAATTTGTCTAAGAAATCTGAAGAGTTTTTTTTAAAAAAGAGCAAGACTTGCCTAGTAAGTTTGCTAAATATTTGGTTATGCAATACATAGGTGAATCAGGACAGTCTACAATCGGACAGAGAGAAATGTCTTTCTTATGGATCTTTGGTAGACCATAAAACCTCAAAGTTCTTACAAAATTCATTTTTAACTTTTCTATGGTGTCTACATCTAAACTTATAACTTCATCTAGAATGGAGTTTAATTTCCTAAGTTGCCTGGTAGGTTGAACGATCTTGTAGATGCTCACAGTATGCTCAATATATTTACCTACTGAATTAAATGAAATGGAACTCAGTAATCTCATAATGCAACTGCCTCAACCCATACTCCTAAATGGACAATGGGCTAAGGCAGTCATTATGAGATTACTGAGTTCCATTTCATTAATTCAGGGAGTAAATATATTTAGCATACTGTGATTAGAAACCCCATAGATAGGCAAATTGCTACTGCTTCCAGAGCAGTATTAAGCTGAGCATGATGGAAAGGAGCATGATTGCCCTTGCATACAAGAGTGATATTCCTGTAGGTAGGATCATCACTGGGTTTTAATTAAGTTTCTTGCAACAGAAACAAAAAAAAAAGATTTGCATTTCTGCAGCAGGTGCTTATTATCATTGATATTCTGGCAAAACCCACGACAGTTCCACTGTAAAAATTTACCTATTGTTTAGGCTTCATGGACTTGTCTGGTTTCCAGGAAATTGAGGACTTGCCATTATTGGGCTTGTATTTCTCATTAGATTTTAGGAAGCATGGATGACCAGCATCCATCTCTTTCTCTGGAAAAATATTCATTACATCTTCGGATGTGTCAGGATCATTAGGTAAGTTCAAGTTGCTTTCAGTGGATACTGAAATATCCACTTCGTGGGAGTAGCTCCAACATGAATAGACAAGATCATATCTTTGAGCAATGCTCGATAATCATGACCTCTTGCTTATTAATAATGGCATAAATGCCTTCTGCCTACCTGCTCTAATTCTACAATCAATCTTACAAGCTGCTCCCCTGCCATTTATCTACCTTGGAACATAATGGATGTATTGTTGCTGATCCCAAACTACTGCAGACACTTTGAGAGTAAAGTTTGCCAGGATCTCAGCAACAGACAATTTCCTATTCTCTTTAATTTAATTTTTTAATTTAGAAAAAAAACAACAACAAAAGAAACATCAACCAATCTTTTGCACCAAGGGGATGAGTCATACAATCAGAAGAACTAAAAAGAGCACTTCTCCTCTCTCACCCTAGATATGATAAAACACCTTTCATCATCATCTACGGATTTCCTTCTCTATCTATACAACAGAATATTTACAGAGGAAGAGTTTCTGGACTCTTTGTATTAAGTCATTGCTATCCCAAAGCCTGCAAGGATCCAGCCCAGGCCAGCAATTATAATCCCATTGCTCTGGCTAGCTGTCTTTGTAAGGTCTTGAAAATAATAGTAAACACTAGGCTTCTCTGGTACTACTTAGAAAGAAACAAACTTCTTTCCAACACACAGTGTGGCTTTTGTAAACACCGATTAACCTTGGAACATTTGATTCCTTTAGAAACATGTATGAGAGACACTTTCCTGAAACAAGAACATGTGGTTTCAGTGTTCTTCGACACAGAAAAAGCTTATGAGCAGCCTGGAGATATGGCATATTAAAGGACCTATTTAAGGAGATACCTTCCTGTTTTTATTAAAAACTTTCACTCGCCTGTGTCTTCCAAGTAGGAAACACGTTATCTCAGCCATATTATTATTATTATTACAGGCAACTCCAAGGAGTCGACAGACTCATCGAGGGAAGCCCTAACATCATATCAAGAACAACTATTCGTCTTTCACACAGTATCTGTCATACCTCGCCTTGAACTCATTCACAGTCATGGCACCCACAACAGATTCTGGCACTTTTTATTCCACTCATTCACCACTCCCCAAGTAAAAAACCTAGCTCTAACACCCTTGCTAACCACACTCTTGCCCAGCTTCCATGTATGGCCCCTAGTCCTCCCACCCCCAGTCCTATTCTCAAAAAAATCTTTTGAATTAATCTTATAGAAACCCTTCAATAATTTGAATGTTTCAATCATATCACCCTTTTTCTGCCTATCAACCAATTTCTGCAACCCACAAATCTTCAACCTGTTCTCATAAGGTTCATTCCATAGACCTACTATCATCTTGGTCACTCGTCTCTGGATCCTCTCTACCTCCTCCCCATCAAGAAGAAACCCTGGTGCTCATATCTGGGCACAGTAGTCTAGATGGGGTCTTATCAAGGCTCGATACAGAGGAACAATAACCTGTTTGTCTCTGCTTGTTAAAGTATTTTTCAGCAACCAAGTGATTTGATGAGCTGATTTAGCCACTTTTGCTATGTGCCCCCCTAAACTTCAACTCCCTATCCACCAACACTCCCAAATCCCTGGCCTTGTCAAACTCCTGGAGTACAGTTCCACCAATGTGATATACTGCTGCTAATCTTTTCACTCCAAAATGCATAACCTTACACTTTGCCACATTAAATTGACATCCATTTTCCTTAGCCCAGTCCTCCAAACTATCCAAATCATCCTGCAAAATTTTGCCATCCTGTGCACTCACAATTACTCTATACAACTTTGCATCATCAGCAAACAAGTGAACACTTCCTCTCAGATCCTTTCCTATATCGTTAATGAACAAATTGAAAAGTAGTGGTCCAAGAACAGAACCCTGCAGCACACCACTAGTCACAGGTTTGGACTCTACTCCTGAATAAACCACTCTCTGATATCTCTCCATCGACCACCCACCTATGCATCTCATCAACCCTATATCCATCCCCATATGCTGCAGTTTACTGATTAGAATTCCATGTGGTATCCTGTCAAAGGCCTTAGCAAGGTCTAGTAGAATCACTGTAAACTCATTACCCTTATCCAGTCCAGCCATCACTGTGCTTATAAAACGTGAGCAAGTTACTGAGGCATGAGCTACCCTTCACAAAACCATGCTGTCCCCCATACAGTATCCCATTTTCATCTATCCAATCCTGTATTTTTCTCTTGACTAATTTCTCCAAGACCTTGACAACGATTCCTGATATGCTGATATAATCAAGAAGAGGGGATTCCTCAAGGCTCTGTCTTAAGTGTGACCTTCTTTGCTGTTAAAGTAAACTCAATTACATAACAGCTTCCTCCCTCAATAGTCAATTGCCTTTATGTCAGTGACTTCACAATTTACTGTCACTCCTGTAACATGAGGATCATTGAAAGATAACTTCAACAAGCTACCAGTTTTGTCTGTTCATGGGTTCAGATTATCTGCAGAAAAAAAACTGTCTGTGTACACTTCTACCAGAAATGTACTTTCCACCCTGATCCTGGTTTAAGAATGGGACTCATCTTTGATAGAAAGCTAACTTTCTTTACACACATTCGTCATTTTTAGATGAGTGGAAAAAAGCATTGAACATCCTCTGCACTCTGTCCTCCACAGAAGGGAGTGTTGATCGATGTTCCTTGCTCCACATTTATTGTGGAGTTAAGAACATCGATCAGCAAGGGAGAGCACACTGCAGTGGTTGGACCTGATCAACCATCAGGGTATCCAGTTAGCTACCAGTGCTTTTTGCACATCTCGTATTCAAAGCCTTTATGTTGAATCGAATGAACCGCCCCCTCTATCACTTAAATGAAAACATTTGTCTCTTAATTATGCCCTAAAAATAAAGTCCTTTCCAGATCATCCTACATGAACTAGTCTCTTTTCTCTGTGTTGGGAAGTCCTTTATTGCACACGTGTGTTAAAGAGACTATGGAAGCTATTGACATGAGTGCTGATAACATTACTTGCACTGAACTAAACAGCATTCCTCCATGGCAGTCTTGTACTCCATCCTGCAGCCTCTTACTTCATCAATTACAGAAGACCCCTACCCTCATCTGTCTGCCTTCAATTGTTCAATATCCATAGAGCAGTCTGCTTTGATATCTTGCCAATCTATACTGATGGTTCAAGATCATAGATCTCTGTCAACTGTGCTGCTGTGTTTCCTAACATCACAGTCCCCAAACAGATCCTACTCAGTTGCAGTAACTACACAACCGAGTTGCATGTCATTCATGTCGCACTTGTGCATATCAAAGAAAACTCCTACCAAAAGTGTATAAATTATACAAACTCTTTGACTTATTTACAGACTATCTTCTCTCTCTATAATCAATATCCAGTGCTTGGTAAGTGTTACAACTTTTGTACAAAATGATAATAATCATCATCATCAAATTCCTGATATGTACCCTCAAGGGGTGTACAGGATATGATAGTACTACATGAAAAATTTACATCATTACTAACTTCCTATCTACAGTTTTCCTCCAAATCAATCTGTTACCTCTCAAGACTCCAACATTATCAGATATTATATTTCTATCTTCTAAGGCACTTTTTACGATATCAATCCACCTATATCTTGGTCTTCCTCTGGGTCTTTTTCCTGCCAACCTGGCAGAGAACACTTATGCTAATCTTTCCTCTCCCATTTTTAAGTGACCATACCATCTGAGATTAGTTCTGCTAACACATTCCTGCATGTTAATAATGTCAAGTTCTTTCCTAATATCCTTTTTTTTAATATGATATTGCCATTGATGTCATCTGTTCAGGACTCTCATATCTGCGGTCTCTAGTCTTTGGTCAAGTGTTTTACTTCTGATCCAGCTCTCAGATCCATAAATTAAAATTGGTTTGAACACTGTCTTGTATATAGTTAATTTAGTGTTTTGACTAATAACGGTCAGAAAATGAGTTTCAAACAGAGAACTGCGATTCACTTTTGTGTTAAACTTGGTAAAAGTTTTACCAAAATGTATCAAATGTATCTAACACATTCCTGCATGCTAATAATGTCAAGTTCTTTCCTAATATCCTTTTTTTTAATATGATATTGCCATTGATGCCATCTGTTCATGCCTCTAATCTTTCTCAGGACTCATATCTGTGGTCTCATAGCGAGAATTCATCACTGTATGCTTTTTGAAGCATACAGTGATGAATGCTTATCCTGTACTCAAGTTTACGAGTGGTTATAAGCGATTTCAAAGTGGTTGTGCGACGCTTGAGCACGACGAAAAGCCGGGCCATCAAAAAACTGGACTGAGCAAAGTTAACATCTAAAAAGCGCATGATTTCATCAAAGAAAACCCGAAATCTTCCGTGAGATTGATTGAAGATGAATTGGTAATTCCAAAATTGATTGTGCACAACATTTTGACCTAGATGGGCCTTTATAAATTGAATTTGCGATTTGTTCCCCACAAGTTGACTGATGACCAAAAAATGTATGAAATTGACCACTGCAAGGACCTCATTAAAACTGCTCGTAAAGAATCAAAGTTCCTTGAAACGATTGTTACTGGTGACAGTCGTCTCATACTCAAAACACCACAAAACATGGTGTTTTGATTATGAGCCTGAAACAGAGTGCTGAGTGGAGACCACCAGAAGATGGGTATCCAAAAAAAATCGCTTCGAGAAGTCAAAAGTAAAAACAATGCTGATTTGTTTCTACGATTCCAAGGGCATTATCCACAACGAATTCGTTCTGCCTGGCCAAATGATCAATGGTGAGTTTTATCTCGAAGTTTGAAGCGATTCATAGCAAGAATTCCTCGCGTCCAGCATTAATATCGTGATGCAGGCAGCTGGTCACTTCTGCCCGATAATGCACCATCTCATCGTTCAAACATTGTGAGACAGTTTTTGAGCAAAAACCCAGTTTGTGTGATAGATCACTTGCTGTATTCATCTGATTTAGCTCCCTGTGCAGGGCCTCACTCTCAATGGGGCCACATTTTAAAACCTTACTCCTCACAAACAACAATAAAAAAAACTGTGTAATTGTAAAATGAAGTACTTATTTTTAAATATTAAATTCATAATATAAAAACTAGAGGCGCTGAAAAATTTGTGAGGCATCCCACTTCCATTTGAAATACATTGTTCTTTCCTTAGAATATAAAACTAACAGGAACTCCTGTATTCCATAAAATTCATGTATGTAAGCGTACCATTTCTTTGCTGGACATATATACATGTCCAGCAAACATGGATAAGAAGTGCAGTTTGATCATGTCCATTAGAAGGGGCAATAATCCTTCATGCTGAAAAGAACACTTAACTAGATTACCTGGCGTGTGTAGTAGCTACTACATATGCCAGGAATTCAGTTGCTTGCCGTTTACTTGATAACCGGAATCTAAGTTATATCAGACTAAATACCTATAAGTTATATTCATTTTTTGCTGCTTGTTTTTATCGTAAAATTATAGTTTTTAATCCAGCTCTAAATAAGAAATCCTTTCATACTTTCTTCACTTCATATTGTATCACTTTGGAAGATCAATGTCACTATCAATTTCTTTGCTAATTATTTTAATCGCCAATAGATTTTAAAATTCTTCCAGAACTTGATTGAATATAATTATTTTTGTCAAACAAATATTTTATAAATTCATGAAAATCTGAAAATGAATATCGCTTCCATCTGTTCCAAATTAAGTTTTCTTTTTTATTCATAATCTTAGTTCGAAGGTTAGTTCACAGATTGCGCGAAGGTTTGCACTTTTAAATTTTGCTTTATAGAGAATCATACGTGCCGGCAAAGGTTGGTCGATTGGTAGAGCCTCTGCTACTAATGGCTCAGTTAAGTAAGTTTGAGCGCGGTTAGTAGTTGGAAGGGGGACCCATCGTTCGATGCTGTTGGCACACTCTCCCTCGATGAGTCTTTGCACTCCCTGGAGGTGTCAAAATAATAATAATAATAATAATAATAATAATATCATGTAATGAATAATTTTTATAACGTAATCTGTAGGTTTTTGCATTTCAACTTTCTTGGTTTCCCCCTAATCACTCACTACAAATCAAAATAAATGGCAGTTATGAAGTCAGCTGTTATGTACATATTTTTGGCTAATTTCAATATTATGCGGCAGTTGTGAAGTAGCGATTTTTTCCCTGCAGTTTATCTTTCGAAACATGTGTAATTGCATGAGTCAAAATGAAATTTTATTTCCAAAATGTTCATAACAGAATTAATTCGCCTTATGGCTAACTTCCCCCTCCCAAAATTATCACCCCCCCACAAAATACAGTAAAACCCCTTTTTTACACTTTTCAGGGGACTGATGGAAAAAAGTGTAAAAAGCAGGAAATATAAAAAAACATTAAAAAAAAAGGGGTAAAAGATGACTTACTGCTAGTATGTGAGTCTACATACTAGATTACAAAATTTAATAACTGAAAATAAGTGAATTTACAATTACTTACATTTATCTATTTAAAAAATCTAATTGTTGATTGTTTTTGCTTTCCATTTTTTTTTTTTTTTTTTTTTTTTTTTGACATAGCGCCAGATTACTTTGTATTGAGTTCAATGCTTGACCTGTTTTTTACTATCGTGTTCAAAGTGGATACGGAGAGTCCAAGATCTTTTGCTTAATGCTTGCGTGTTCTGGCATGCCAATCTACACGTCGCAGAATTGGCATCTTTTCTTCTACAGAAATACATTTTCTGTCTTTTTTTTTTTTTCCATGTTATTAACATGGATAATCCACCACTGCAAATTGAAATAAACTTTTACACGCTAAATTATGTAGAAAAAATTCTGCAATATCAATTCGTACTGTGATTGAAAAATTACGGTATTCCTCATCACTACATTACTGCTACAAGCGTGCAAGTCACCGTGATAGCGGAAACGAAACTACAGCCGAAAGCAACGCCATCTGGGAACAGAAATGCACAGATTTCTGCAGAAATCGATTCGAAAATTAGTATTGTCACCCTAGAAAAAATGCGCAAATCACAGGAAATAACGTCAACATCGAGTTGTTAATGGCGGGAAAACAATATATATCGTAAGAATAGGCCTTAAGACTGGACCAACGGAAAATGACGTAAATCGCAGGAAAACGTAAATTGCGGGAACGCAAAAACGGGGGTTTTACTGTACTTCTAGTAATGTGCACTTTCTTTTTGTTTGAATTTGTTATTTTTCCAAAGTAATTGTACCAGAAAACTTTTAATATTCCGATACTGAAATTAAATTGTGATTATTATAAATTAGCAAATTTTGTATATTTTTTCTTTTATATTATCTCCTGATAAGTATAAATCATTAAATTATGTAATATTGTGGAAATTAATGTTTAAAAAACAACTTCATCCTACAAAAGCAGAATAAAATGTTTTGAACATCTGTTAAGCAATCAGAAAGGTGAAAAATATAATAATAAAATAAAATAAATTTCTGTGTGTAATTCGGCTATTGTTAGGGACTTTTTAGTGCGTCTGCTGGACGCGTTTGTTTCTCAATAATTTTCGTTAGCTTATGGACTGTTACTCGAGCAGAAAGGAATATAATATAACCCCTCTCTCCCCCCCAAAAAACAAACGATTATGTAATACATATGCTCCCTTTCTTTTAAATAATTCAAATCTTTTTATTTTTCCAAGATAATTGTATCAGATTATTTATAATTTTTCGATAATAAAAATGAAACTAATCACTATAAATTAAGAAATCATTTTACTGTTGTATCAGCCTGTAAAAGATATGTCAGTATTTCTGTGTTAGGATGTTTGTAATCAACAATGGAAAACAAAACAAGACATTCTTGATGTATTCTGCACTACAGAGGGCAATTTAGTGAGATTTCTGGGGAAACTTTCTCTCTTGTCTTTCTCAATAGCAGTGAAAGTAATCTAAGTTTAGCTTTTCCTCCAGCTAAGAGGATTATTATGGAGTATTTCGAAGACGTAGTAATATTTAGAATTAAAAAATAAATAACAGAAAAATAACACTATTGAAATTTCTGCAAACTGCTGAACAACTTATTTCAGATTGCAAAGAAATAGTGCAGAATTAGAAGCTTCGATGACACAACAATATTATTGCTTTATTTTATTTGTCAGATTTTTAATAATACTCTCTGAAAGCTTTCAAACCAGTAGACATTTAAAGTAGTTATATAATTGAGTTCCAGGAGAGAAGGGAGGTTGATGCAGTAGAAAATCTTCAAAATGACATAAATTTTGAATTATTTCGTATAGGATATCCTTCACGTTATATTTTCAGCATATCTACAGTGGTTACACATATTATAGTAATGAGGATTCTAAAAAAAAAAAAAAAATCTTGCAGTTTTAATCAAAGGACAAAGACGAAGAGTCTGGTAAAATATCATTGGATTTAAATTTTTGATATTAAAAAGACTTGCAATCAGAAATCCCGAATAATACAGTTTAACATCATTTGTTGTTGTTAACACACACACAAAAAAAAAAAAAAAAAAAAAAAAAAAAAAATCGTTCCTAAAATTGAAATGTTACGATCCATATAATGGTATTTTGCAAGGAAAGACAGCAAAATGTCATATTTATTTCAATAAATGTCATTTAAAAAATATAAATATTTGACACAATATTTTACATGAATTTTCAAACAAACATTTGAATATTCGCGGAAAAAAAAATTCTATATTGTCAATAAAGTGAAAGAACATAAAGTTGTCTTGTTCCGTGACACTGATTTGAAGAATAAAAGGCAGCAAATTTACTATTACTAAATAGATTCGTTGCAAAGGCTTATCTCTGGTCATATCAGGATTGATTATTTTCTTATATGTGAAATTCGTTTTTATTTTTGGGAAAAGACGATAATTGTGCAAGAAAACAAAAAACAAAAAAAAATCAAATATTGTAGGACAGTAAAGGAAATTCCAAGTAACACATTACACTTAAAGTCAAAGGTTGTTCCACCACAGTTAATCCGTTAACGGCTCTAAAATCACTGTTCAGGGATTAACTGCGAAGGGAGTAATTGCATGATAAAAAGTAAAATGCAGATGAAGTTTTGATCCATTAAAATTGAATTGGCAACTATGCTGCGGAATCTTGTCCGGAAGCAGAGCAGCATTTCTGTTTTATTCAAAACGTATATAATTACTTTTCATCTTCAACAAGAAGATGGAGTATACTCCTTAAACATTTAGAAAAAAAAAATCTTTAACAGTTAAAAGATTGAGTGAAACGAGGTGGTCCACAAGAGCTGACACTGTATTGCTTCGAAACCATGGATATAAACAAATTAAAAAGGCAGGCAGTACTTGAAGTATCCATTTCTCCTCATGAAAAACCTATTTCTAAATTAGAGCTAATCATTGGCTGATCACTTTGACAATTCAGAAACAGCAATTTTAACAGTTGTGTGGGACAAAATTATACAACGAATAAATGCTCCTAGTAAATCTCTACAAGATCCTGATATGGATTTATTTTTAGCTAATAATTTGTTACAGGCTTTAGTCGGTTTTATTTTAGATATAAAAAATAGTTTTTGCTGCTTTAACAGATGAGACAAAATTTAAAAATGAGAAGGAAAGAGTGAAAAAACGAAAAATATGTCTCACGAAATTTCACAATCTAATGATGAGATTAGTCGTATATTACATGGGTAAGAAAATTTCATTGTTAATACTTCTAATGTCTTTGCGATAAGCTAATTTTGGAAATTAATGAAAGAGCAAAAAGCTATTTAGACAGATATGTTTGGCATTTTTTTGAAGAAAGATATAGCTCAAGACAAGTACAAGACTAGTATTAACAAAATTTTACAATCTTATGAGGCTGATACTGATTCAGAAAAATTTATTGGTGAAGTTAAGCAATTTTTAATAATGATAAAGGAAGAAAATTTTTCAATTAAAATATGGGTTAAGGTCTACTTTTCCGAACGTAGAAACAATTCTAAAAATATTTTTGAGGATGCCTATTTCAAATGCAAGTGTTGAAACGAATAAAAAAATTAAGAAGCAACTTGCACCAAAATAAAATAAGTGACCTGTCATTATTATGCATTGAATCAGATGTAATAGATTCGATTAATTATGATATCATTTTAGATATGTATTTGCTAAAACCAAAGCCAGAAAAAAAACTTTTAGTTATCATTTTTTCTTTTTTAATTTAAATTTGACCTGATTTGTGTGTATATATATATATATATTTAAATATTTAAATGCAATATATGCATACCAATGTTGTGTTATTTTTAGTTTATTAAAATGAGTTATTATGGAAATGTCGACTTTTATTTTCAATAAACTAAAAAAAAGTGTATGAATTTGATTAATTGAAATAGACTTGTTCTTTTGGTGCCTCATTATAGTGTTGCGCCTAGGGCCTCAAAAAGTATAAATGCGGCCCTGACCCTGTGACTTCTTTTGCTTCCCCCCTGACTTCGTTTGCCGATGAAAGGAAAGCGATACAACACCATTGAAAACGTTCAAGCAGCAGTAACCACGACCCTCAATCAACAGTATCCCAAAAACCGATATAAAAAACTCATTTAATGGATTAATTGACCGTGCCAAATGCTGTATCGAAGCTGAGGGAGAGTATATTGATTGAAATAAATAATTTGAATATAACATCATCCACATAAAGCAAAGAGCTGATATTAACATCTCCAATTTTGATATCAGGTTTAATACCACTTTTCTTCATAATGTGATCCATAGATAATGAATCACAGGGGATAATGTACATCCTTGTCTAACACCAGATTTAACATTAAACCATCTTCCTGTACTTCCATCTTCTTGTACAGAATAAAGATCCTTAATATGTCTGTTGTGTTGGATTCCCAGCCACATTTGAATTAAGCGAAATAGCATTGCAAATGAGTTGCTAGATCAGCTCATACTTTTTCGACATGCTGCTTGTCAGTCCCTTATATCGATTGCACATAGGTTATAAAATCAATCAATCCTGTCAGGAAGTTTGCCTAGTGACAGTGCTCCTGGCAGGAAGCATTGACTAACAGATTGCACAAGATTAAGCCTTAAATTAAGCACTGCCATTCTAGTCAATTTAGGAACAGAAGAGTGGAAGTTCTTGCTAGGCTCAGCATAGGTCACAGTCATCTCATGTATTCTTATTTACTGAGACTGATAAACCCACTTATGTGTGGGAAATGCAACACCAATCTTGCCATTAGTCGTATTCTGGAGGAGTGCGAGCACTTCGCATGAGAGAAAAGAAAACAATGACATTTTTACTTATCTTTCTGAGCCCTATACACTCAGCCAGATTTTATCAGACCTGGACAGATTGCATGATGTTTTTAAATTTTTACAAAACATTAATTTATTCAAAGACATTTCATTATGGATTTGTTTATATGTAGATACTAAACTTCGTACATGTATTTTATATTATTCACTAATTTATCTCCTTGTAACTACAGGTAAAACCCTCGTAGTTACAAGGAGATGTTAGGTTCCATAGAAATGCCGTGTTATTTAAATCACATTATGCAAGACTTAGATCACATAGAAAAAGTAGGGTTATATTCCAAAATCATTTTTTTTTTTTTAATTATATAAACAACGACATATCCAGCAAAAAATATTTTTATTTAATTCAGGGTAATTCATGTAAGTTAAGAAAACATATCAACTATGAAACAAAATACATAGTATAAACTTATAAAAACACAAATTGTACGTAAATTTCATTGCTTATAATGCATAAAATGCTTTAGGCAAAATAAAATAAAGTGCATAATATAATCGTCATCACTATCTGCAAAATGAACATTCCGTAGATGTTCTTTATTTACAAAACATTAATTTATTCAAAGACATTTCATTATGGATTTGTTTATATGTAGATACCACATTGTAGATACTAAACTTCATACATGTATTTTATATTATTCATTAATTTATCTCCTTGGCCGGACGTCATCATCACTTGAAATCTCTTGCACCTATTTGTATAATTCTCATTGCATACTTCGGCTGGATTAGTTATCAAGAAGTCAGTAATAAGACATTGCTTACTACTATGCTACAATTATTTATTAAGTTCATAATATGGAGCTAAACAAATATCCATTTGTCTCGTGAATTTTCCGGAGCTCATTATCCATAAAATAATTTTCTTGCCAAGTCCATTTCTTCTGCTAATTTCTTTAAAATGAATTCTTTAAGGGATTCATCACAATCAGAATCTTCGGCAGAACTTTCCCCGCCATTTGGTTTGACGTCATCTGTTAATTGTACTGGTTCCTCCTAATTTAAATCTATTTCCACATCAATTAATTCACTAATTTCATTTTCAACCATATTGCAAAAGCCCTCTAAGTGGCCATTACTATAAAAAAAAAAATAAATTTTTTACATATAAAAGCATTACATATTGTATGTAACTCACCAGAAAATAAAGTGCGCAGCTTGAGATTAACACGCTTATGATTTTTAATGCACTTTCCTGGCAGAAAACGAAGACAACTTTCAACAATAAACACTTTATACAGTAAACAATTGACGTACATGTGTGCTAAAGGGTATTTCCCCTAATATAAATTCGCTACTTATAACTACATGCGGGATACGGCAGACGCAAATTTAACAAAAATAAAATTTTATTTTATCGTTATACGAGGGTTACCTGTATTTATTTATTTATTTGTTGTACCTATCAACACCCTGTGTTCTGCTGTAACCTTTATTCTGGTGTAATATGACCTTTGTTAACCTTGCATCATAAAACCCCAAATCAATCAACCAAACCCTTTAAAAAAATGGCTATCATTTTGATATAAAAAGGGGATCTCCATTCAAGTGAAATAAGCTTTGCTATATACCTCTTAATATATAATTATAATTGTTTAAAAATGGAAACAAACACTGTATTGTAGAGGCCAAGATAAGGAAAGAATCAGTTGGATTCATGATTAACAAAAAATTGAAGAACAACATAATAGAATTTGACAGTATATCCGCTTGAGTAGCAAGTATTGTTGTCCAAATCTCAAAAAAGATATCCTCTCAAGATCATCCTAGTGTATGCACCAGCAATAAGTCTTACTGATAAAGAAATTGAAGACTTCTAACATGATGTATCCCAACTTTACAACAAAGGAAAACATCATTTGAAAATTGTAATGGGAGACTTTAATGCCAGAATTGGTATACAGCAATCAAATGAAAGCTCAATAGGAAATGGGATATCATCTCTCATGCCAAATTCTTTGAATTTGGCATGAGCGATGATACAGGAGCAAGGCTAATAGAATTTGCAGGAAAAGAAAACCTATAAATCATGAATTCAAGAAAAAAAAAAAAACATAAGAAAAGGCATATAAAATGCCAAAAGAAAAGCTTTTCAAAATGCTACGGTTGTATGGTGTCAGTGGGACATTATATCAAGCAATATTTAGTCTTTATTTTAGTTGTAAGTCAGCAGTTACGCCGGTTTTGATATCAGGTGATGCAGATGATGTTATACTTCTAAATAAATCTGGTACATGTCTGCAAGATTCCCTGACTAAATTGAATAACTATTGTAATAGATATGCTATGAAGTTCAGCAATAACAAGATAAAGAGAATGAAAATAGGCAAAAGCATTGAAAATATCAACTGCATTGTGAATGGAGAACCTAAGGAACAAGTAAAACATTACTTAGGAACGATTTTTAGTGAAGATGGGTAAATTAAATATGAAAACAGACAACAGAATCAACAAAGCTGGTATGGTAGGATATCGAATGAATAAATTTATATGGAAGAAGAGAGAAATTAGTCAAAACACTAAATTAGCTGTATACAAGACAGTGTTCAAACAATTTTTAACTTATGGATCTGAGAGCTGGGTCAGAAGTAAAACACTTGACCAAAGACTAGAGACTGCTGATATGAGAGTTCTGAGAAAGATTAGGGCCATGAACAGATGGCATCAATAGCAATATCATATTAAAAACAAGGATATTGGGAAAGAACTTGACATTGTTAGCATCCAGGAATGTGTTAGCAGAGCTAATCTTAGGTGGTGTGATCACTTAAACAGAATGGAAGAGGAAAGACATTGTTAGCATCCAGGAATGTGTTAGCAGAGCTAATCTTAGGTGGTGTGATCACTTAAACAGAATGGAAGAGGAAAGATGAGCTCAAATGTTCTCTGCCAGATTGGCAGGGGAAAAAGACCCAGAGGAAGATCAAGATATAGGTGGATTGATACAGTAAAAAGTGCCTTAGAATACAGAAATATAATATTTGATAATGTCAGAGGCTTGACAGTAACAGATTAATTTGGAAGAAAATTGTAGATAGGAAGTTAATGGTGATGCAAGTTTTTCATGTAGTACTATCATGTCCTGTACAACCCTTGATAGTACATGTCAGGAATTTGATGATGATGACCATTTACAATGCTCACTTCAAATAGCTAGTACCACAGAACAGAAAAGGACAAAGTTTCTGAAGAAACTAAACAGCTTATGAAGAAACGATGAGAAATGAAATAGGCAGATTACCCAAAGAATAAATTTGAATATGTTGAATTGTGCAAAACATATCACAGAAGAAATAAGACAATTCAGTTGTAAATTTATACAACAAACAATTGAAGAGAACCATAGTCTCAAAAAAAAAAAAAACAACTTTTTTGAGACTATGGTTCAAACAACTTTTGATGAACAGCAATAAACAGATGTCAAACTACGAGATCGGACCAAAACCAGAGATAAATATACTATAGCAAAAAGAATTGAAGAATTTTACTCAATATTATGTCAGAATAACAAACGAAGAAGAAACTATGAAACATCTGAAGTGCCACAGATTCTTCCAGAAGAAATTATGTAGAGCATCCAAACTTGCGAAAGAAAAAAGCCGCAAGTGAGGATGGAGTTTTAGCTAAATTTCTAAAACTAGGTGGGAAAATTATGTCAAAACAATTTCCCTATGTCTAAAGAAAGATAATGTACCAAGAACATGGAAAAAGGCTACCCTTATTCTGATACACAAAAAAGTGAAGTAGAAGACTTGACAGACTGCTGACCCAAAAGTCTACTAGTTACAAAGTGTTTAGAAAAGTGTTGACTACAGGAAATAAGTGCACATCCATCCGATTTCAAGGTTTTTTGAACTGAAAACGCAAAAAAGTGACTTAGCAGTAAAGTGCAGTATTGCGTTATTTTGTGTTTTTACCCAAAAATGCTATAAATTGGAGCATGTCGTGCATATTTAAGCAATTTTCGTTACATATTGCATTATTTAACATAGCATTTGATACAGAATACAGCAATACATAGTAGACTTGAATTTAACATTGTAATGCCAATTCATGCTGGTAGATGGCGGTGGATTTGTTCAATTAATGAATATTTTCCAATTTTTAATTAATTTGCATATCACCCAATTAACTATTTGCCCAGTTGTAATGTTTAGCCATATAGCTATGTAAAAATCAGTGTAGCTCTAGACCTAGCACAACCAAAAGAACAGGTAGGGTTTTTAAGTGACTTTAGTACAATGAATCATATTTAAGTTGTACAACACATTATCGAATGGTGTAATGAATATCAACTACCATTATATGTCATAGTTTTATTGATTATAAGAAAGCCTTTAATTCAGTAAAAACGTGTGCAATACTTAAAGCATTATGAAACCATCAAGTGGAGGAGCCATGCGTCAGGGCCATCAAATCAGCACACACCAGTGCAACAACAGCAGTTCATTTCAGTGGAATCAACTCTACTGCGAAAATACAGAGATGTACAAGACAAAGTTACACAATATCTCCAAAACTATTCATAGCATGCTCAGAAGAAATCTTCAAACTTTTTTATTGGGAAGAGAAAGGTATGAAGATAAATGGAAGATATTTAGTAGCAAGGCTTGTACGTTGGTCAGACATAACTGGTGATTAGTTTACGGAATTAACAACATATATAAAATATATTAATTAAAGGTAACTTTAATGAATAACTTCTATATTTCGGCAACGTCCCATTGCCATCTTCAGGAACATAAAGATATGGTATGTGCACGCAGGCACTAACACAAAGCAAATGAGGAAGAAAGCAAGAAACTAATATTGTTCCTAAAGTCCTAATGGTGCCCTCTGGCAGGCTAATTTGGTAGTCTTGGCAGTTGAGCTGAAGTTCTCATAATGTAAGTCTCCCAAATTTGGGGTAGTTTCATGCACCCAAATTTGTTGAGGTTAGGAACGTTTTTTAGAGCTGCTGAAGATTCTTTGAATAATCTTTCGTATTTAAACTTGCTGCGATGAATTATTTTGTACAGTGGAAGAAAACAAAAATAATTCATCGCAGCAAGTTTAAATACGAAAGATTATTCAAAGAATCTTCAGCAGCTCTAAAAAACGTTCCTAACCTCAACAAATTTGGGTGCATGAAACTACCCCAAATTTGGGAGACTTACATTATGAGAACTTCAGCCCAACTGCCAAGACTACCAAATTAGCCCACGAGGGCACCATTAGGACTTTAGGAACAATATTAGTTTCTTGCTTTCTTCCTCATTTGCTTTGTGTTAGTGCCTGCGTGCACATACCATATCTTTATGTTCCTGAAGATGGCAATGGGACGTTGCCGAAATATAGAAGTTATTCATTAAAGTTACCTTTAATTAATATACTTTATATACGTTGTTAATTCCGTAAACTAATCACCAGGAAGATATTCAAGCCATTTGCACTTTCCAGGTGACATACTTATCTTTATTTCAACTGTGCCCGAATTACTCATATCCAAGAACTCCAGATTGTAAGCAAAACAGCTGGCCTGAAGATGACCCAAGTTATGTTCAACAATCATGTCCAACCAGAAATAATCAAAATCAATAATGATGAAATTGAACAAGTAGCTCATTACATATACTTAGGACAAAGGATATCAATGGCACAAAATATCATGGATGAAATTAAAAGACATACGATGCTTGGGTGGATAGCATTTAGAAAATTACAGTCACTATTTAATAGCTAATTACTATTATGCATAAAAAGAAAAGTTTTTAATTAATGTATTCTTCCTGTATTGATATGGCTGTGAAACATATCCATGTTTCACAGCCATATACAAAGGAAATTCAAAAATTAAGAACACCACCATTTAGTATGGAAAGAAGTATGCATATTATCACAAGATTGGATCACAAAAGGAAACATGGATAAGAAATCAAATCAAAGTCTCTGATATTATAGGAAGAATGAAACATCTGAAGTGGAAATCTACTGGGCATATTGCTAGAAGACAAGATCAATAATGGACAAAAGACGCACTGAATTGGATGCTACAAGAGGAAAAACGACCATGATGCTGACCCAAATCATGGTGGATTGATGATATCATCAGATTTGCAGGGGTGACATGGGGAAGGAGAGCCATTGACAAGCAGCTTTGAAGTAGTCTTGGAAAGGCCGTCATCCAGCAGTGGGTTGAAAATATATCACCTTCATCAGCCATTGTGATATACTTTTGGAATAATGTCTGATGAATGTGATATACTTTTGGAATGATTCGAACTATTTTCAAGCTCTGTTTCATAATTTATTATGCTTTTCTTAGAACTTTGAAAACATTCTTTATATGAAATTATTACCTTTTTCCTCCTTTCTTTCAGTAAGCATTATTTCATTTATTAGTGCATGAAAGGGGTTATAGAATAAAGCTTTTAAGTCAATAACAAGGTAGTATTAGTCATGTGATCTCAGTGGAAATGCAGACAAAAATTAAAATTTTATTTTACAGGCTATGAACTCTCTCCCTCTGCTGCTGCCAATTTTACTCGTAGAAATCTTGCTGACTACCTTCGTAGCAGGGTAAGTTAATGTTGATATATACATGTGCAATGTTATATCAATTGTTTTATTCAGTCTAAGGTTACATTTGAAGATTTATCAATGCTTTTCAATGCAATATGTGCAATCCCAGAAGAATGAATGATAATCCCATTGCACATCCATGGTGCAAAGACTGATATGTCTAACTATTGACATATCGATGTTTCTGGAGTAATTCTGAAGATTTTAGAGAAGCTGGTAAGAACTTGCATACGGAAATAGGTTGACATACAAGCTATACCTTGAAGGAACGGCATGAGTATACTAAAGGGTTTACATGTCTGAGCAATTTGCCCTTATTTTATAATAATGTTATTGCTGATTTGGATAAAGGGAATGGATGCACTCTGATGCTGTTGTACTTGAAGATGGTTGATAGGATATCACATGAAAGGCTGTTGCATAAATTGGAGAATATGGGATTGGACTATAAGCTATTGGCTTGGCTGGGTGGGTGGATGATGGTTAGGTATGAGAAAGTGGTATATAGGATTGTGAATCTATGAGATTTAAGGTTACTGTGCTCAGTTACCTTAAATAGTTACCTTAACCAGGGATCAGTTCTTGGACTTATTTTTTGTGGCTCCCACCCACAAAAGGATATTTGTAAACCTATAGTACATTTGTACTGTGAATGGGCTAAGTATTTTTTTTTTTATATATTATTATCAATTATATATATAATTTTTGTATTTTTTGAAATTTTTTACGTAGTCCCTGCTCTAGACAGCAAATGTGGAACCTTTTTAAGCTACTTCAGGCCTCCAATAAGTAGATGATACAATGATTTATATATATATATATATGATCCATACAAGGAATGCCACAAGACATGTAGCACATTAGTGGCAAGAGGAATCTGGTCACATTTTGCTTGAATAGCTGAGAGTTGTAATATCTTTAGGGAAGGCAGAGTTGGGGAGACTGTTCCAAAGTACAGAAGTTGACGGAATGAAAGAGGAGGCAATGAAGTTGGTTCGGTCGACTGTAAAAGAGTGTTGGTTAGCAGTGGCTCTTGTTTTAATGATTTTGGAGGGGAATGAAGGAATAATAGTGGCTGATTCAGCAGAGCACTGTCCATTAAAGTATCTGTAGAAGAGGCAGAAACTGAACGTCTGTGAGAGTGGGATCATTAATTAGTTGGATTGCCCTCTTCTGGATAGAATCTAGCAATCTTAGAGCGGATTTTGATGCACCACCCCAAATATTGGAATAATGTTCCATGGCTGGGCAGATTTGGGCTTTTTATTGAGTTAGCAGCTGTGAAGGTATGAAGTAGTATCTAGTGCAAAAAAGTACACTAAGTTTTTTGGTGGCTGCATTAGCTAAAGTTGAATTGTGGTTGTGCTGAGAAATTTTGGAGGTGCAGATTAGTCTGAGTAGAGAAATAAAATCTTGAGAATAAGCCTTTTTAAAAGGTTTATTCTTTTAAATATTCAGATCTTTGAGCTATACATGCTTCACTTAAAGTACTTTAAAAAATAATATTAATTGTTTGCAAGAAAGTACAAGTCATTAAAAGATAATTAAGATTCAGTTGTCTCTAACCCCAATAACCATGGGTTTGACTCCCACAAGAAAAAAGGTGTGTGTGGGGGGGTAAATGAACCTGAAGTTTTCAGTTGCATAATATTATCAAAAATTTTTAGCATTGATAGTAAATGGGTAGAATGATCAATAATCTTTCATTCTGTTTTTACGTGTGCTACAGCATCATCAAATTAAGAAGAAAAAAATATATATAAACCCTGAAATGTGGTTTTAAGTAAAAGAGAAAGAGAGAGGTTTTCACCTCTCTCTTTCTCTTTTACTTAAGTGTTTTTCATAACGAAATCATGATAATTATTAGTCTCAGTAGCAATGTTTTTTTGTAAGTTCATTGCCAAATAAAAGCTTGAGATAATCACTCAATTGACTCTTTGATGACGCTGCAACAAAAAAAAAAAATTGATTATATACCCAAATCCAATATGAAACAATTATATCAAGCTTTTTTCTTTGTTTAAAAAAACTCAAAACAACATACCTGTAATTAATTTAGATTATTAGTTCACTTGGTGTGTGTGTGTGTGTGTGTGTGTGTGTGTGTGTGTGTGTGTGTGTGTGTGTGTGTGTGTGTGTATTACTGTCATTGTTGTTTATTTGAGTTGGGAAGTTTAAAACATGCTAGATTGATCAGCAAAGAAATGTTTGAAAGTCCCTTCTTTAAGTTCACTAGTTCCTTTTCAGATTATTGCAGTGCTTAGATTGAATCATCCTTTTCAGGAAGTTGTGCTGTTTAAATAATTGTTTCTAATATAGGATTTGAGTTTTAAATTGATATTAATGATTTAGTTAGCTAATAATTAATTTTTAATTTTTATATATTACTGTTTATGAATATAAGTTAGATTGAGTATGTTTGGATTCTTTGCATAGGACTATAACAATAGTAAGAGGATATGCTTTCTGCTCTCTTCCACTTTGTCACTTAATATTACACTGCTGTTTATTAGTTAGTTAGTAGATAGTTACAGATAAATTTTACAATTTGTGCAAAGAACAAAAGAAACATTCCTGCAGGTAATATTTATTTTTTAAAGAAACAAAAATGAACTACGAGTGATTGACTGTTAAGCAATGATCTACTCTGCTAAAACTTAAGTTAAATAGTATATATGTAGTGTGTGTGTGTGTGTGTGTGTTCATTTGTATGGATCAAAGTTTGAACTGTTTGATATGTGAATTCAGTTTAAGGATATTCTTTTTGAGCATAATCATGAACAATGTTAGATGTGTTGCAGTGATATTAATGTGCACAAATGATAAAATATTTACTCCAAGAGAAAAGCAGTTCTAAACAATATAGTTATATGGTATAAATGGGACATATCAAGCAATACTTAGTTATGTGAGTTATAAAAGGTTCATATTAAGTTTTTTAACAATTTAATTCATAATAAGGACCAATAATAAGAAAATATATTCATTTACTTGTTGATATTTAGCTGGTTTTATACCCAGTATTCTCAAGAGCAAAGTTTATCTCAGTATGCAGACAGCAACAATTAGTTATTATCATCAGAGACATCCAGGGAGTCAAGGACTCATGAAGAAAGGCTGTGTATCATTCACTACTTCAACAGGCAGACTGTCCCACTCACTCATGGTTCTGTGAGAGAAAAATCTAGTTCTTATCAGTTTTTTAACTGCACACAAGCTTAACTTCCATGGATGTCCCCTTTTCCTCTCTCCACCAATCACACAATGAAAAATTCAACTGATATATTATAACACCCTTTCAGAACTTTATAAACTTCTATCATCCTCTCTCTCCTGCAGTCTCAGGAACATTCTCTCAGTTTATCCTCATTATCTATATTTTTTCTTCTTCTTCTTTGTCTATGATCTCTTATGCTTTTAAACGTCGAGATTTTGCCAAAGAGATTTCCATGCAGTCCTGTCTGAGGTTTGTTGTTTTGCTTCTTTCCAGTTAATTCCCTTCTTTTCCAGATTTTCTTTAATTTCCTTTTGCCAACCTTTCCTGGGTCTGCCTATGTTTCTTTTTCCTATTTTCTGGCTTTCGTATACAGTTTTTGCTATTCTTCCTTCTACTATTCGATTAAGATGTCCTAACCATCTCATTTGGGCTTGTGTTATGAATTGATTCAGAGGTGCAACTTAAAGGCTGTCTCTTATGGTTTGATTTCTTATTTGGTCTAGTCTTGTTTTTTGTGCCACTTTCCTGAGATATTTCAATTGTTTGTAGTTTATTTTTGTTTCCTGTTGTTAAACACCAAGACTCACAACTGTATGTTAATGCTGATAGAAACACTGAATGGTACACTGCCATTTTGGTATTCTGGGTGACTTCTTTCTTATCTAGGAGTGGGCCTTTCATTGCATAGAATAGCTTTGTTCCCCCCCCCCCCCTCTTATCATGTTGTTAATTTCTGTGTCTAGTCTACCATCTTCTTGTATATATGATCCCAAGTATTTAAAGGAGTGGACTTGTTCCAGTTGATGATTCTCTATTTTTAGTATGTGTTTTTGTTAGTTTCTAGATATGATCATTGTTTTATTTATTCTTAATACCAAATGTTGATATTGTACTGGATCTTCAGCTGTATTTGCTAGAAAATCACTATATCATCTGCAAAAGCCATGTGTGAAATCCTCGTTTCTTTCAGTTTCCTGTATCCTAGGTGGAACTTTTTTGTTTTTGTTTGGCATGCCTTTAAAATTTCATCCATTACTATGATGACGAGAAGAGGGCTCCTACATTTGTTTCAAATTCTTTTGATCTATTATTACAGGTTCTTACATAATTTCTGTTACTTCTGTGCTACTATTAAGTTATCTTGTATCTTGTTTTTCTTTAATGTTTACCATATTAAGTGTCTGGGAACTCGGTCAAAGGCCTTTTCAAAATCTACAAAACATGAATGTAGTTCTTTTCCATATTCCAATGTTTTCTCTGATATTTGTTTAAGACTGAAGATAAGATCCTGTGTGCTTCTATTTTTTCGAAAGCCATATTACATTTCATCCAGTGTATCCTCTATTTGATTCCTAAGCCTCGCTTCTAAAATACGGGCATATAATTTTCCTGGAATGCTTAAAAGCGAAATTCTTCTATGGTTTTCACATTTGCAGTTGTCCCCTTTCTTAAATATAGGGATTATTATAGCTACTTCCCAGTCTTTGGGAATAATTTTCTTTTTCCATACAACATTGAATAGGTGTAAAAGAAATTGTATGGCTTTCATTCCTAAATTTTTTACCATTTCTGGTGTTATTTGGTTATGGTCTGCTGATTTGCCCAGTTTTATTTTATTTATTGCTGCTAACAGTTCATTTGCATGAATTTCTTCACTCTGATCTTCTATTTTGCTTGTGTGTCTTGCTCTTAGGGTTCTATTTTTTCCATGTCCTGCATCTTCCAATAATTCTTGAAAGTACTGTTCCCATCTTTCCATGATGTCTTCAGAATTTGTGGGTAACTTTCCATCCTTATTTTTGATAAACTTTATGGGACATTCTTTCTCTGACCTCATTCTTCTTAAAACATTATAGAAGAGTTTTTGGTTTCCTTTAAAATTTTGTTCTAAAGTATGTCCGAAGTCTTCCCAGCATTTTCTTTTCTCCTCTTTCACTAAGGTTTTAACTTTATTTCTTTGGTTGTTGTATAGTTCTCTATCAACCTGCAGCTTGAATGTTATATATCTCTTCCATAATTGCTTTTTCTTTTTAATTTCTTCTTTTAGTTCTTCAGTCCACCAGGGTGTTTTATGTTTCTTCTGTTTATTATTTAATGATACACCACAAATTTCTTTGCTTGTTTCTAGAAGAAGTGTTTTGAACCTGTACCATAGGTTTTCTACATCTTTGTCTTCATATATCTCTTTTTCTACTTCTTTCATCTTCTATTTTACTTTTATACTCAATGGCTGTTTCTTTCTTTAGTTTGTAGTTCTTTATCTTAACATTTATTTCCTTGCTACTTTTTCTACATTTTTCAACTTTTATTTTATGGATTGTTTCCAATACTAATAAGTAGTGGTCACCCTATTTCAGGACCTCTATAGACTCTTGCATTTTTTGTATACTTCCAGTACGATCTGCTTATGATGGCATAGTCGATTATAGGTTTTTCCTTTCTACTGGGCTCTTCCCTGGTAAACTTATGGATTTCTTTATGCTTGAACATAGTATTCGCTATTACTAAATTATTTGTAAGGCAAAGATTTGTTATTCCGGGTTATTTCTCCTTGTGATCCCAACACTTGTTTTGTTTCCTGATCTACTTGATTCCCTACCTGGCCATTAAGGTCTCCTAGTGGTATGATATGCCCTTGAACTTCTTCAATTGTTTTTTGTAAGAGTTCGAAGAATTCATTTCTTTATTAGCATTATCGTTTGGGCCATATGCAACAATTACAGTGAATACTTGGTTGTCTGATTTAAAATCTATAATGATTGTCAACAACCTTTCGTTTATTAGTTGCCATTTAGTAATATATATTTTTTGAGATCTGGTTTAATTATGCAAGCTACCCCTTATTTTCCCCATTCTCTTGGATTTATCCCTGAATTGAAAAGTATATACCCATCTTTCATTTTCTGGCAACCTTGACCTTTCTTTTTTGTTTCTGTGACTGCTAGCAGATCCAATCTTGATTTCTTAATTCATCTATTAATTCGTTTTCTTTTCCATGTAGACTTTTAACGTTCCATGTTCCGTATCTCATGTACCTTTTCCTCGCTTTGTCGTTAACCATTAAGGCAGTTCGGCTATCTCTTTGTTATTTCTTTTAATGGGTGAAATTTTAAGGTGTGCAGGGGATTAGCCTTCCGCACCCGAGTCTGGTGGTGGGGCTGCCACCTTCGAGGCCCCCAGACCAGCCTATGAGGGGAAGTGCTATCCTGTTGGTCCGCGGAAGGTATTTTATTTCCCTCCTACCCTTCATAGTAAACTATGACGAGCATTCCCCGATCTGCCACCAGGGGACATGCCCGTTGGGGGTTACAGGTGTCCCTACACAGGATTTATATTTTACAAACCCAATATTATATTTGTAGCTGTTCTTTGCAGCCTTTCCATGGATTCTTTATCCCAAGAGCAAAGCTAATAATAATAAGTACTTGCTGGATTTCAGTTTAGCACATCGACTAGTATTACTAATACTATTTCAACATAAAAACATGCACAAATTCAAATGGAGAGAAGATGAAAGAAATAAGAAGTCTCATTGACTATGTTATTATTGATTACCATTTAGTTTTGAGCAGGATACTGTTGAATTTCATATCAAAATGAAAAGTGTGTAGAAAGTTTTTAAATGAATCAAAGTTGAGTGAGCAGCTTTCAGAGATGAAATGTATATTCAAATATACAAACATTATTCAAGAAAAAATGAAAGTTTGAAAACAAGAACCAAACCTTGTAGATGCAGTGGCAAATCCTAAAGAAAATGTCTGCAAGAATAGAGAAAGAGATGGACTCAGGAAGTTAAAGAGGCAGTCAAGGAAAAGAAAAAACTATGTCAAAAGTTCCTTGCAAGTAAGTCAGTTAGTGCTCTGAGAGTATACAGAAAGAAATGTAAGCGAGCAAAGCACTGTGTAAAACTACTTAAAAGTCATGGGAAGACTGGTACGAATATAGAAAGTAAATATCAGGAATGTGGAAAAAGATTCTGGAGACTGTTAAAGAAGCTTAGAAATGGAGGAAAGAGTACTGTAAAAGGAATCAGAGATAATAAAGGTGACATGAAAACTGATGATAAAGATATTCTAAGTAAGTAACTACTTCGAAAGATTGCTAAATAAAGCAAGAAGTGTTAATATGGTGGTAGAAAACGCCATGAAAATCCTGAAATATGGAAAGGCAACTGCTGTAGATCAGAAATGCTCAACTGTGGAAGCATAAGAGTTTTACATTTCTAGAAGAACTAGTCAGAGGGTCAAATCCTGGATGATTGATGTATATCATAGTAACATAAAAAAATATATAAAAATTCATTGGTATTCTCATCATATTCATTATTATTTCTCTTTTTTATATAAAAAAATAGAGAAATAACAATGAATGCGAGAATTAAAGAAGAATTCCTCTATTGAGTGTTCCTGATAAGATTTATGCAAGTATGCTCAAGAAACAGTTGAGAAAAATTGTGGAAAGGAAGCTTAGAGTAGAGCACACTGTGAATATCACAAGAATCTGTATATAAGTTTCGTAAATTGGGAAAAGATGTGTGACAAGTTGCCAAGAGAAAAACAATTCAAAACAAAACAATTATACAGTATAAATGAGGCATTATATCAAGGACTACTTAGTCTATATCTGAGTTGTGAGCAGTTAGAATTGAAGGAGGTATAGAAAGATAGTTTGAAGTTAAATTAGGTGTGAGACAAGGATGCGCATTATCTCCACTGTTATTCAACATCTATATAGATCCATCTATATGGATCACATTATGAAGGAAAGTGGTATCGAGCCTGATATCAAAATTGGAGATGTTAAGCTCAGCCCCTTACTTTATGCAGATGATGTTATACTTCTAAATAAATCCAGTTCAAGTCTGCAGGATTCCCTTACTAAATTGAATAACTACTGTTATAAATTTGATATGAAAATTAGCAATCAAAAGACAAAGACAATGAAATTATTCATAAATATTGAAAACATCAACTGCATCCTAAACGGAGCATGTAAAGAACAAATAAAACATTTCTGCTATTTAGGCACAATTTTTAGCAGAGATGGCAAATTATATATAGAAATGGACAAAAGAATGAGCAAAGCTGGTATGGTACGCAGTCAACTGAATAAATTTATCTGGAATAGGAGAGAAATTAGTCAAAACTAAACTAGCCATATACAAGACAGTAAACAATGCAAAACTTATGACTGAGAGCTGGGTTCGAAATGAGGATGTTAGGAAAGAGCTTGTCTTATTAGCACAGCTAATCTCACGTGGTATGGTCACCTAAATGGAATGGGAAAGGTTAGCAGAACAAGTGTTCTCTGTCAGGTTGGCCGGAAAGGGACCTAGAGGAAGACCAACATCTAGATGGATCGATACAGTAAAAATAGGAAAAAAAAGTGCATTAGAAGATAGAAATATACAATCTGATAATATTGGAGCCTTGACATATAACAGATTAATTTGGAGAAAAATTGTTGAAGGAAGTTAGTACTGATGTAACTCTTTCTTGTAATACTTGTAATGATATCCTGTGCATTTAGGAATTTGATGATGGTTGTATTTGTAGTTTTTGCTATGGAACTTTGAACTTCATATTCGTATTCATAACTCCAAGTCCCTAAACTCATCAGTTTCTCCAAACATACTTCCAACAATTATACCTCATGTTATTTCATCATGCCAAAGTGCATAACTTTGACTTCTTCTTCTTCAACCTTCTGGTTCTGTTCACTGCTGGACGAAGGTCTCCCCGATGATTTTCCAGATCACTCGGTTTTCTGCTTCTCCCATCCATCTCACTCCTGCAATTTGTTCCAGTTCATCTCTCCACCTTCTTCTTGGTCTTCCTCTTTGTCTTGCCTCATCCATTGGTCTCCACTCTGTTGTTTTTCTAGTCCATCTTGTCACTGCATCTGGCAATATGGCCAGCCCATCTCCACTTAGCCTGTTTAATGTATTTTACAATATCCATGACACCTGTTTGAGATCTTATCCAGATATTTGTCTTCATATCTCTTAATGTTATTTTTAGCATACTTCTTTCCATGCGATGTTGTGTTGTTTTCAGCTTTTTGTTTAGGGCTTCTGTTAAAGTCCATGTTTCTCCTCCATATGTTAGGACAGGAAGTATGCACTGGTTGAAAGCTTTCTTTTTTAGACTCATAGGGATGTCACTTCTGAATAAATCTCTCATTTTCCCATAAGCCATCCATCCAAGGTGAATTCTTTGTTCAATCTCTTTTCTTTGGCACTCCTCAAAGGATAACAATTGGCCCAAATATACATATGAAGTAACTTTGACTTACTAACATTGAATTGACACCCAATTATCATTTTCCCACAGTTCCAGCCAATAGCATCCCTAATTAACCTCCCTCTCTCTCTTTGCGTCATCAGCAAACAATTGAACAACAGTGGTCCAAGGACTGATTCCTGAGAATACCACTGGTCACCTTAAATTTCGCAGATTCACGCCCTTATAGCACTTTTTTGATACCTATCTGTCAATCACCTAATCATTCAAGTCAATATCCGGTCAGCTTATATTCTAGTTGCATATTCATCTGTTTATGGAAGTCTTTCATGTGGTATCCTGTCAAATGCCTTAGCAAATTCGATAAGTAATCATAATAACCATTCCATTTATCCAGCTTATCTGTAACATTAGCACTGAATGAGAACAAATTGCTCAGACATGACCTCACTTTAGTAAACTCGTGCCATTCCTTGCAAAGTTTTGGCATGTTTTTTCTGTTTGCAAGTTCTTACCAGCTTCTCAAATTGTTATAACCAATCCAGAGTAAGATAGATTGATAGTTAGACACATCAGTTTTTACATTACTCTTGTACCCATATCATACAATTTTTTATTCTTGAGAACAGAGTACACATAGACACAGTAGGGATAAACGAAACATCAAAATACAAATACATAAGTAAAAAAAAACCTATAGCCAGATATTTCAATCTGAAATTAACAGATTATCATTGGTAGGCAGGCTGGTAATGTTTTATTATTATTATTGTTCCGGGCAACTCCAAGGAGTCGACAGACTCATTGAGGGAGGCCCTAACATCATGTCATGAACAACTATTCGACATTCACAGAGTATCTATCATACCTTGCCGGTCGTAGCACCCACAACAGACTGGAAGCTTATTCCACTCATTCACTACTCTCCAAGTAAAAAATCTAGCTCTAACACCCTTGTCAACCATGCTCTTGCCCAGCTTCCATTCATGGCCCCTAGTCCTCCCACCACCAGTCATATTTTCAAAAATATCTTCTGGATCAATCTTATAGAAACCCTTCAGTAATTTGAATGTCTCAATCATATCACCCCTCCTTCGCCTATCGACCAATTTCTGCAACCCACAAATCTTCAACCTATTCTCATAAGGTTCATTCCACAGACCTGCTATCATCTTGGTCACTCGTCTCTGGATCCTCTCCACTTCCTCTCCATCACGAAGAAACCCTGGTGCCCATAACTGGGCACAGTAGTCGAGATGGGGTCTTATCAAGGCTCGATACAGAGGAACAACAACTTGTTCGTCTCTGCATGTTATTTAAAATTCAGAAAAATGCCATGTGATGGCATAAAGAACAACTCAAAGTGGACAAGATGTGATTTATATTAAAAAAAAAAATCGGAAAAAATTGTGTGTGTGTGTGTGTGTGTGTGTACAGTGGTGCCTTGGTTAACAATGGCCTCAGATAACGAACGATGTACTTGGTTAACGCCGAGTGGCTGTAAGAAACAAATCTCTTGGTTAACGACTCTCGATTATGTGAACCTCTATCCGATCTAAAAAACCGGAATTTTCCGATTGCAATTAGCTATGCGCGGGAAGACATTGTCGAATAGAGAACAGCCACGCGGCATAGCTATGAAGCTCAGATATGTTTGACCCATCGTAGCCAGCTGTTTACGTTTTCCGTTTATTGTTTCTTTTCTTGTAGTGTACTGTGCTTTATTTTAAAATTTGTGGTTCTAAATGCGTTTTATGATGAAAATGAGTATTTAAGCATTTATTTTTTATGTGTTGGTTCATATAGACAATAAATCGGAGGGTGCGTGTCACTGTTCGTTCGCCATTAAAAGGCAAAATCAAATCTCATCTGTATAATAATCGATACTACATCTCAAAATGCAATCTGTCAGAAAGCTAAACAGATTTATCAAGATTTGAAAAAGAAGACTTTGGGATCAAGTTCTGAAGTAGATGATTTCAAAGGTAGCAGAGGTTGGTTTGACAACTTTAAAAAAAGAACAGGAATTCATAGTGTGGTCAGACATGGAGAGGCAGCTAGTGCTGACAAAGCAGCAGCAGATAAATTTGTCAATAGCTTTACAAGAATTATAGAAGAAGGAGAATACCTACCTTAACAAGTCTTCAATTGTGATGAGACTGGGTTATTTTGGAAGAAAATGCCCAACAGGACATTTATCACAAAAGAAGAAAAAACACTTCCTGGGCATAAACCAATGAATGATAGGTTAACATTGCTTTTAGCAGCAAATGCAAGTGGAGACTGCATGGTAAAACCAATGTTAATCTACCACTCAGAGAATCCCCGAGCATTCAAAAAGTTCAGTGTCTCTAAATCCAATCTTGGTGTTTTGTGGAAGTCTAATAGCAAAGCCTGGGTCACAAGAATAGAGTTTAGAGACTGGATTCGCGAAGTGTTTGGACCAACTGAAAAAAGCCTATCTTGAGCAAAACAATCTGCCTCTAAAAGCCATTTCAACCTTGGATAACACACCTGGCCATCCAACGGGCTTACAAGAAGAGCTACCAGAGGAATTAGATTTTATCAAGGTGATTTTTCTTCCTCCCAAGACTACATCTCTGATTCAACCTATGGATCAGCTGATAATTGCAAATTTTAAAAAACTTTACACAAGGGCACTTTTTACCAGGTGCTTTAAAATGTGTGAGGCTACCAACATAAGCCTAAGAAAATTTTGGAAGGAAGAATTCAACATTGTCATAGCAATTAGGCTAATTGTAAAGGCTTGGCAAGAAGTAACAATGAAATATCTCAAAGCAGCATGGAGGAAACTGTGTCCTTCCTTTGGTAATGAAGAAACTTCAGATGAAGGACACAAATTGGTAAAGGATATTGTGGCAACTGCTCATGATCTTAACTTGGAAGTAGAGGAAGAAAATGTTGAAGAATTATTGGAGATGCATGACCGAGAAACTCACTACTGACGAGCTAAAAGAACTGTTCAAGTAGCAATGTGAAGAAAAGGAAATGGAAATTTCATCTGAAGATGGGGATGGAGAGAAAGAACAAATTACGACTGCTGAAATCAAAAATGTTTTGGCAAAGTGGGAGGAAGTTCAAAATGTTGCTATGAAATGGAATGCAAACAAATCTGAGGTTATCAGAACTGCAGATTTATTTAATGAAAAGTCCATGCAGTTTTTCAGAAACATTTTAAAAAAGAGGCAGAAGCAAACAACCTTAGACATGTTTTTTACAGGTCAATTTGTAAAAAACTCCAAAGTGAGCCCAGTTGTCCTTCTGGTGAAGATTGATAATTAAAAACTGTTTTCATGAACAATTCATTTTATTAATGTTAATTTTTTTGTAGCAAATACATATACTGTATAATAAATAAATGATATTTACCATATTTTATGACATTTTAAATGAGTTTTATCTGCATTTTTTATATGTACTATGGTTGTAGGGAGGAGATGGAACAAATTAATCGATTTTCAATTAAATCTTATGGGGAATCACGCCTTGGATAACGACGGTAATCCTGGAACGGATTACCGTTGTTAACCAAGGCACCACTCTCTCTCTGTGTGTGTGTGTGTGTGTGTGTGTGTGTGTGTGTGTGTGTGTGTACACACACACACACACACACACAGGTATCCCTCGATTAATGCGGTTAAATAATCCCTCGATGTTGCTGCGTATATCAAAATCGCGTTAATCAAATCTAATAAACAATAGTAAAAATTACAATTCGTCCATGATTGATTACTGTATTAATAATTCATAGGAGGAATGACAGCTCACGCCACGAGGCTTGCATGTTTTTGTGTGGTAAATGTAACCCTGTGGAGCTTGCGGCAGTAAAAATTACGGCGTAGGTTGCAGTATATCTGAGAGATACATTCATTACTAGTATGTGCTAAAATGCAATAAAACATAAAGAAAAAAACACTGCAAATATAATACATGATGGTACAAATTAAGTGGATATTGAATCCAACATTATTTCATAGCTGAATATAGAAACTACAAGAGTTTTGTGCCGAATATATAGAAACTAAAAGTTTCGGTGGATGCACGTATAAGCCACCTTATGGGCAACTCGTAATAAAGGTGGAGCAAGCTCCAGATCACTTTCCTTATTTTCCATAATGTAAAGCACATCTCCTAGAGGAGATGTATGATAAATAAGCCTTTGGCTTTCTATTTCAGTAATACATGATAGTTTATTTATTTTCAGGTTACAATCTAAAAATTATTGAACAATGAATAAAAAAAAGCAATAACTAAACCAGACTATACTTGACATTCGCAGTATCTCTCAGATACAATTTATTGTCAAATATCACAAACGTGTTAAACCAAACTGACAGCAAAAATCAGTGCGGAATATCACTCGTAACATACGAATGCACAGCTACTTGTGACCTCCAAGCTATACAGTGAATTGTGTAAGAATATTTATATTAAACATTTTGCATATATCTGTCAGATCAGCTGCGATATCTGCAGGGTTAAAGGTGCATTAATCAAAACTCTTGCCGTGTATATCAAAGGATTTCCGCAATTAATTTCGCCGTGTTAATCAAATCCCACGTTAAGCAAAGGATACCTCTGTGTGTATGTATATATATATATATATGTGTGTGTATATATGTGTATATATATACAAGCTTGATTTGCTTCCTCAGCCTTAAGTAAAAGGTTGGTTATATTCCACTAATTCGAGCCTTACCCAAGGGCCTATGAGCTGTGGAAATATCTTCTGAATATGAATGTGCTGAACAAAGTAGCCTTTTACAGCTGCCCACTTTTTTGAGTGCTTCTATATGTTTTGAGGATGGCACCTAACGCACCTATTATTATGGGAACAACTGTCATTTTCTTTTGCCGAATTTGTTTAACTTCGACTTGCAACTCACAATATTTTATAATTTTTTTCAGTTTCTTTTTCGTCAATTCAGCTATCTCCTGGTACTCATGTTTCGATACACACACACACACACACACACACACACACACACACACTGATGTCTGGTGAGAATGAGACTTTCCCAGATTTTTGGTAAGGAGGGGCAGTCATTCCAGTTCAAATTAGGATGATACAGCACTCTCCTTAAACATTCAAACTTGCAATTGCATCTGTGGAGTAGGTGCAGTTCTATAGCAAAAGATTCTTTGGTCAGTCTCAATCCCAAGCTGTGCTTGGCCAGATATCGCACATTTCTTATTAGGTAAGACTGGTGTTCTTGCGATCTTTTCACTACAGAAAGTGCAATTTGCCCAAAATAGAAGAGGCGTATCATGGGGAACTTGGGAGACATCAGGTAGGAAAGAGGAGATTGTTTATCTTTAGGAGAAGGAAACCATGAGGAGAGTTTGTTAATTGGAAAAAATGTAGGCACTAGGTTGTTTTTTGAGGATTCTTGAAATTGGTTCAGAAATATTTGAAATGTATATGGATTGGAACTCTTCATACCCTTTCAAAGGTGTGAGCAGACTTATAGGAATCAAAAACACACAACAAAACTAAAAGTTAACTAAAATTTGCAACATACATTGTAGTTATGTAACAGAAATACGTTTGTTTAGAAACATAGAAGTTATTTTATTTTGATTTCATCTCCAGTTTTGGAATTTTGTTTTTCGGCGACATCACTAGCTCATTACGGTTGTCAGGTTCGAGACTGTTCTGCAATGTACTCTAAATCTGACTCCTGAAAAATCTAGTTTAAACATCATCTTGTGTAGTTAGTTTATTTTTATTGAATGTAAATTTATTTAACTAATTCATTGCAATGTTTTTTAAGCATCGATTTTCATAATATTTATTACAGCAGTTATTGAATTTGGTATAAAACATTATTATATATCTCAAGTAGAGGAGGTAGGCTATTAAGGGTTTTTAATATAATGATTTGGCACGTTTACTGTAGGAGAAGATTTGGTGGTAACTTGTTCACTTATCTATTAATGTAAAGATAATGATGGACCAAGGATTGATTGTTGTGGTACACCATTGGTCACCTTAAATCTTGCAGATTCCCCCCCCCCCCCTCCCCATGCACTACTTTGATATTGGTCAGTCAGCTATTCTCTTATCCAAGCTAATAGTTTATAAATCAAACCTGTATCAATCTTGTATAACATCTCTAACTCAGCCACAAAATTATTATGAAATGTGATCTTCCCTTAGTAAACCCATGCTGTTCTTTACAAAATATAGATTTGCTACCAACCTATTTATGTGCAAGAGCTCATAAATTTTCCAAAATCTTCACTGCTGCTTCATAGATACTGATAGGTCAGTAGTTTGGCACATTAGTCTTTGCACCACCTTTGTACAGTGAGATTATCATACATTTTTTTCATTGCTGTGGGATCTTGCCTATCCTGAGACTTATATAGTCTGCCCAGAGGCATAGCCAGTTCAGCTGAACACCCTTTAAACATCCATGCTGATTTTGCATCAGTTCATACAGCAGCTATAATACCTCTCTCATACATCTGAATTTTTTCATTCACTGATGAGGTGTCACTAACCTCAATGTTGCATATACTAGGTTTGATAATTCTTAGCAAAATGGGCAGTAATTAGTTGAACACCATCTTCTGCATTCACTTATACAGGGTGATTCAGAACTCTTGGACCAAACTTTATGGGATGATAGAACACACCTAAACAAGTACTTTTCATCATACAATGCATGGTCCGAACTCAAGTGGTGAACTGCTAGGGGTTAGCAACTACTGTGTCAGGAAATGAAGAAACAAGAATGACAGAGGAGATTTGAAACAATTGCAGAAATTACAGAACATAAATTAAAGAATTTTATTGAACAAATTACAGAAACTGTAATTTAAACTGAAACACCTTACAGTTTCTGTAATAACAAATTACAGAAACTGTAAGGTGTGAATGCAGGCTTCACACCTTCGACGTAGTGATTGGCGTACATTGACGAAAACACCTGGCATTTCTCGTACAGCGGCAGCATAAATCCTGGCAATAAGGTCCTCGTTGGAATCTATGGGGCTATCGTCGATCAGGCTTTTCATATGGCCCCGTAGGAAAAAGTCCAGATATGAGAGATCATGGCGGCCAAGCGATGGAACCACCCCGACCAATCCATCATCCTGGAAATGTTGCATCCAAGCCATTCTGCACATCCATGCTGAAATGGGGTGACGCTCCGTTGTGTTGGAAATACATACATGTTTGTATATTTGTTGGAACAGGGTTCAGTAATTCTGGCAAGACTTCTTGTAAAAATATGAGGTACGTTCTCCCATTCAGTCATGCTGGCAGAAGGTGTGGTCATGTAGGATTCCAGCCCAAACATTTATGGAGAAACGCCACTCGTACGAATGTGGGCGTGTGGATTTCTGCACATCACACACTTGATAATTGTGGGTGTTAAAAATACCCTCAGGTGTAAAGGTGCATTCATCTGTGAATAAGACATGTCCATCAAAGTCCGGCTGCAGGTGTCAAGGCGTGCACCCTCTGTGCATGGTAGGGGTGTAATTGTTCGTCTCGTAGAACTTGCCGCACCGTCAATTGGAGCACATGCATGGGAAATTGCTCGCGTGCTACATTTGGGACGATCTGCAACCCTATGTAGAATTTCCTCTAACATGTGGTGTCCTCGCACTCCTTGCATGTCCTGTATCCTGCATGCCACTGACAAAGGAGCCCATTTCGCACAGATACCGGTGCAATTGCTGAAAGGTTTAGCGATCAGGCACACGTCTGGTCGAAAAGTGCTCTTGGTACAGTCTTTGGGCTTTCCTCGCATTCCCATCCACAGCTCCGTAAATGAAATGCATGTCAGCCTTCTCCTGATTTGTGAAAGAATGAATCCTTTTTGCACTCCACGGTAGAAATAATGACGACTGCAAAAACCAGTGCTTATAAGTGTTCGTTTGAAAGCGCCCTCTAGCGCTTCACTGCTTGAGTTCGGACCATGCATTGTATGACAAAGTGCTTGTGTACCATCTGCATTCAGTAGTTATTCTTTACATTTTCTTTAACTTGCAGCATAACATTTATTATTATTATTAAGAGAGACTTCCAAGGTGTCAGGGACTCATCAAGGGAGCCCACACACTACATGCACCAGCTATCATACTTTTTTCTTGAATTCATTCACACCACCTGCACACACATCTAATGGCAATCCATTCTAATCACTCATCACTCTATGAGACAAAAATCTAGATCTCGCTCCCTTCTTATCAGTATTCATTCTCAGCTTCCAAGGATGCCCTGTTGTCCTTTCCCCACCTTCCATAAAATAAAAAGTTCCATCAACTGAAATCCTGTATGATCCTTTCAGAAGTTTGTAAGTTTCAATCATATCACCCCACATTCTCCTGTTTGCTAGTGTCTGCAGTTTACAAATTCTCAATCTGTCTTCACAATCAGCATTCCACAATCCTGATTTTTAACTCTCCTTTGCGCTCTCTCTCCACTGTATAAGAATCACAATGGAAATTGGGAGACTATATAGACCTGTGCACAGTAGTCCAAATGAGTTCTTATCAAGCCTTCTGAAGAGACATAATGATAGTAATTATTATTATTACATGAACCTCCAGGGAGTCCAAAGACTCATCGAGGGAAGGCACCTACTCTACAGCTCTCTGTCTTGACCACTAAACTCACCAACTACAAAGAACTGCAACTACACCAATGCCATCTACCACCCACCACTAGTATTTTCACAGACAATCATAAACATCCATACCCATGGCAGGATTTGTTTTCGCAGCCTTTTGGATTCACAGCCCTAGGATCAGCTTCAAAAGATGGAGCTAATCCTAGCATCATTTTTCTAATCCAACTTCTAAATAGATGACTAATGCAAATTATCTCCTTTTTTACTTGAAACATTGCATGACATATCTCCTGTAGCCTTCCACCATAAAGGTTTCTGGTCATGATAGTAGTCCATCAAGAAGCTGGTCTTGTTTCTTCATTATGGGCATGAAGGCAGGAATGGAAGAAAGTATGACTGATGAGCAGGAAGCAAGAATGATTGTAGGAACAAAAGAGAACCTGACTGACAGAGCAAAAAAGCAGGAGCAATTGCCAATTCAAAAAACACCATGATTGCACAAATGCATGAACTGAAGAACAAAGTGATTAAGATGAGAAATGAGATCAGGTGTATGTAAAAGAAATTACATGTCAGGTGGATACAAACAGAAGAGTGCAAAAGGATAAAACAAAAGATAGTAGAGAAAAAGAAGTGGCAAATGATTCAAGAGTAGCACTGTATGAAGAGTTTATTATTAAAGGTGTGGTGGATGACGAGATATTTATTATTTATAGAGAGTGGAGACAGTAATCTTCTGAGTTGTCTTCAGCTTACAGAGCCAGTTTCTTTTCATACGACTTAGCTTTCTGTACAACAGTTGCGACTCTTCTGGCTTGCACCTTATATTTCATAATTGATATCGTTCTTATGCACATTTATGCACATTGTATTTCTTCAGCATCATGTTTTTCTTAAGAATGGAATCTCTTGCTTAATAAGATTACACACCACTTCATTCCAACCTATTTATTCTGTTAACTCTAGGGACACATTCTGATATTGCATCGTTGTGTGTCATAAGACATCAGTATAAGTAATGAAAAACAGTTGGAATTGAATTTAAAAAAAAATAGTGCACATGCTTAAATTGGTATCCCTCTATGTATACAGTTGTGTTTTCATGGATTAAAAATGACTTTACTGAAATTAAAATACAGCAGAGAAATTATTGAATATAATTGAGTATAACAATTTTCCAAACTTTTGGAATGTGAGACAGTCATTTTGATTAAGATTAGGTCTATGAAGTAAGGCTTTAGCACTTTCTTTATATAAACTTTATATAAACATTCGTGTTTATATGTGGGTCTATGTAGTAACTTAACATTTTGCCATTGGATCCTGTTGTTAGCATTTTTGATGCACAGCACATGTTGTGCTAGGCCAGATTTATGAAGTTTCATAAGGCAGATGTGGTCTTGATGTTTAGAGATATGTTTGTTTGTCCATAGTAAGACAAGTTGCATGAACATGGTACATGCCAGGTAGCATCATTGGTGAGTGTCTTTTGGAGAAGGTAGCAAGGTGTGAATTTGGTTGATGGATTTGTAGGAATCAATGAGTTGATATTTTCTCATAATTTTTGCCACACGTTCAGAGATGCCGTTAATATATGGTATAGGAGTTCTGTGGAATTCTTGTATGGATCGATTTGTAGGAGAGTGGTTAATTATTGTTTGGGTTGTTAGTGGATTATAACCATTTAGTAAGGCTGTTTCTTTGATAATTTCCAATTCTTGTTTTAGGGATTCTTCAGAAGAACAAATCTTGTGTACTCTGGATACTAAAAATTTTATGATGCCATATTTTTGAGATGGATGGTGAGCTGATGTATTATGGATATTACAACCTGAAAAAGTTGGTTTTTGGTCTATCAATATTTGCATGAAAATGTGCAACTTGCGTAGTATAACAAAGCTAACTGGTGGCCAGAAGAAATCGGTATCAGTGCATTTTATACGATCGTCTTTACGGAATATTTCCAGAACTTGTAGTTTAAGGCACGAAGAAACCATGCAAAGATAATGGATCCATCTTGTTTGCGCTGGATGTGTACATCAAGAAAGAAAATACCTTTTGATGATTCGTTTTCTAGTGTGAACTCGATACGAGGATGCAGGGTGTTTGATTTTTTGTAGAAATGAGTATTCTGTGCGACTCCAAACTGAAAAGACGTCATTAACATAGTGTAGCCACGTTGTTGGTTTTGGGTCAGAGTGGAAATTCTATCTTCTAGGTCCAGTGGTTTCCAGTCTTTTTCCAGTTGCATACCCCTTTTAAACCCATTTCTATAAATTGTACCCCTTGTTTTTAAAATAGCTGTTTTTAAATACTGACAGTTTTGTTCAGTGCATCAAAAGATGCAAGATACAGTCTTAAATCTGTTTTTCCACCATTACTGATTATTTTTCGTGTACCCCTGAATGGCCCAGCATGTACCCCTGGGGGTACATGTACCACCAGTTGGGAACACTAGTTGACAGTTTTGTTCAGTGCATCAAAAGATGCAAGATACAGTCTTAAATCCATTTTTCTGCCATTACTGATTATTTTTCGTGTACCCCTGAATGGCCCAGCACGTACCCCTGGAGGTACATGTACCACCAGTTGGGAACTGATGTTCTAAGTATTCATGAAAAAAGTTGGGTGATAAGGGTAAGCCCATTGCTGCTCCTTCCTGTTGTATATATATATTTTTATCTTTCCATGTGAAGCTTCCCTGTTGTTCCTGATGTAACAAGATAAAATATAAAATTTATATATATATATATATATATATTTCAAAAAATAGATTTAATGACTCCAAGACCTATGATTTTATCATTAACAGTGAAGCACAAGCCACATGAATACAAAACAAGAATAAATACACTCTTATCAAGAAATTTGATAATCTAATAAGGATACAAAACAGATCTGGTCATAGTGATGCCCGTATTAATCCTGAAAAGGTTGTAGTGAACAAATCTTCTCATATGTTAACGGATGCAGAAACGAATATTCTTAGCAAAGGTCTCAATTTTATTCCCTCACCAAAATTTATCCCTAAAGAATCTCTTCTTACAAAAATAGAAAAAGCAAGTTCACTCATTCCTAATCATTTGGCGAAACTTCTTCGTATTGAATCGATTTTTATTATAAATAATGCCAAACCTCCAACAGATAATATTTCAGTGGCTGAAAGAAAAGCACTAAAAAATCTAAAACAGAACAGTAACATTATTATTTTACCTGCAGATAAAGGCAACTCTATGGTCATCCTCAACTCTGAAGATTACCACAACAAAATGCTTCAATTACTTGAGGATAGTTCAATATATTCTATTCTTCAGGAAGATCCTACAAGAGAATTACAAAACCGTACAAACAACTTGTTAAAGACTGCGAGTGAACTTCCTCATAATATTATGCTCTCTACATCCTCTTATCCCACGCATCTATGGAGTTCCAAAAATTCATAAAGAAAACATCCCTCTTCGCCCAATTGTGGAAGGAATTGATTCACCTACATATAAACTTTCAAAATATTTAGCAAAGTACCTCAAGTGTTTCTCCAATAAATCTTCATCTTTCATCAAAAACACCACAGATTTTGTTTCTCATATTAAAGATATTCCCATCGATGATAATGATATTCTAGCTAGTTTGGACATTATATCTTTATTTACTAACGTTCCTACGGACGAGGTACTTACATTACTACAGGATAAATTATCCAAAAAAATGTTCACTTTATTAAAGCATTGCATTCATTCTGGTTACTTCAGATATAAGGACTCCATTTACCAACAAAAACAAGGCCTGGCAATGGGCAACCCTTTGTCCCCAGTGCTAGCTAACATCTTCCTTGAAGACTTTGAAAAGAAAGCCATATCTTCCTTCTCATTTAAACCAAAAGTTTGGAAAAGATATGTTGATGATATATTCATTATTTGGAATCACGGGCACACAGCTCTCACAGATTTTCTTCGTCATCTAAACATCCAACATCCTAATATAAAATTTACTGCTGATACCTTTTTTGGATGTTATGCTTACACGATGCTCTGAAAGATTAAAAATCTCTATGTACATAAAACCTACGCATACCAATAGATATCTGCATAATCTTTCTCATCATTTTCCACCACAAAAACTTGGAATTATATCTACCTTAGGACACAGAGCACGTTCTCTCTTAAATGAACAAGATGAACTACAAAAAGAAATGAATCACCTCACTCTTATTTTTAAACAAAATGGATACTCTGAAAAAACAATTAAGAAACTTCTTCTGAACCCTCCTAAGCAGTGCACAACAGAGACTATTAATTTTAAAGGTAGCATCTCCATTCCATACATTAGCACAGTCTCTAAGAAAATAGCTAAAGTCCTTAAAAAATATAATATCAGGACCTTCTTCACCACACTTCCAAAAATCCGCTCTCTAATCAGCCATCCAAAACCTACTCATCACAATCTTAAGTACCCTGGAGTATATAAATTGTGGTGTGATTGCAATATCCCATACTTTGGTCAAACTAACAAATCTATTGAACAACGCATAGAAGAGCATAAGAGAGACATCTCATACAAAAGATCTCATGCAACTGCGTTATCCAGTCATGTTCTTTTTTCAAATAATCCTAATGATGACCAACAAAGCCACTCTGTATGCTGGAATAGATCAGAAAATATTTTTCGCTGTGAAGATGAGTTTGAAAGGAAAATCGTAGAATCAAGGGAAATCCTACTGAACCCGGTCCACTTAAATAATAATTTAAGTTATAACATCCCAGATAGCCATGCTGCAGTTATTCAATATTGGCGTTCACGTGAACTTGCACGCACAATTGCAACAAACAATGGCACGCCAGTTGGAACAACTTGAAAAATACAACGTTTTTATGTATCGATTATGTGAGGCAATTTGTACCTGTAATTTCCAGTTTGTTTAAATAATTCAATGTTTATTAGTATTCCTTTCCTTTATAAATACCTGAAGAAGGCTGCTATATGCCGAAACTAGTAGTATTTATCATTAAAATCTTTATATGTTATCTCGGTCTTGGAGTCATTAAATCTATTTTTTGAAATGTATAACAACCGAGTAAAAACTAATCGCCACATATATATATATATATATTAGGATAACCAAGTTATTTTATAAACTTGGTTATTTTAACTCCTAATCCCAAGTATGCAAACAATTGAGTTTGCGCCTGAAACAAAGCTCAAGTCTAAAGATGGTATAACACCAGGGCAACTCATTGTAAAGGTGGGTAAAGCTCTGATCACTATTCTTAGTATTTTCCCATAATGTAAAGCACATCTCACTAGAAGATGTATACCCATAATGCATTGCAGTATACATCTAGTGAGATGTGCTTTACATTATGGGAAAATACTAAGAATAGTGATCAGTGCTTTACCCACCTTTACAATGAGTTGCCCTGGTGTTGTACCATCTTTAGACTTGAACTTTGTTTCAGGTGCAAACTTAATTGTTTGCATACTTGGGATTAGGAGTTAAAATAACCAAGTATAAAATAACTTGGTTATCCTAATATACAATATCCCCAAGTTAATAATTTTTTTTAACCTTTCATTCCTGTTGTTTTTTAAATAAAAACAACAGGAATGAACATATTCTAATTTAAGCATGCACACTACTGTTTTTTTTTTTTGAATTCCGTTCCTGTTGTTGTTCTTTACTTGTACTGATGATGTCTTATGACAAAATATTTACATAACAATAAAAAAAGTCATTTACTGTGGCATACATGTTATTCTATAGTTATGGATACCCCATAGGTTTCACTTAAAAAAAAAGCTCTAGTAAAAGCTACTAATATAGATTAAGCATGTCTCTTATTCTGTTCTACTATATACGTAATTGACTGAGCAGATAGCATCACTTTCCCCCTAGTTTAGACTACTTTTGAATCTCATGTTGTTGGAAGTGGCTTGAATTACTGCATTTATTTTCTAGAGCAGACTTGTGGATTATGACATCTAAATTCACATTAGATTTACAACCTTCTATGGATGGAATTGTCATAAAATGTTTTTCAATTTAAATATCCACTGTGTCACATACTATTGGCAAGTTTTTGTGTCAAACGAATTTAGCTAAGCGAATTCTGTATTCAGTAATTTGAATGATAAATTCAATAATCTCATAACAGAAGTCATTTTTTTTTTTTTTTTTACATTTAGACACCATATCTAGTAAACTTGCTCCTTGCTGGTTATGAAGAAGAAAGTGGGCCTGAGCTTTATTTCATGGATTACCTGGCTACAATGATGAAAGTTCCCTATGCAGCACATGGATATGGCTCCTTCTTTACTTTAAGCATAATGGATCGATATTATAGATCAGGTAAACATCATGCATATTTCATTATAGTTACATATCAGAAATTTATTAATAACTAGTTAGTAAACTTAATTTTTTTAATTGTTGCATACTTTTATGCTGTGTGTGTGTGTATAAATAAATCCTGTATATGTGTAACCATGGAAAAATTCATGCTAAGGAAAAAGTACTTAATCAGCAGATTTGAGTGACAGTATTTCTGGTAAATGTATCCTGGATCATCAGAAATACTGTAAATAAATGTAGCCGAAAAAAAAAAAAAGAAGTTTGTATAATACTTTTATTTCAGTGATTGGCATTTCTCAATCTTTAACTAGTTGTGTTGGGACACATTTGTTTGCTGCTTTTGTAATCTAAAAAAGCTTGTACTTCTTATATATCATGCCCCTTATGCCAAGACACTTATATGAAATGCAACTATTTCCCATCTGGTGTAACTATTTTGCACCAGAATGACCTGTTTGTCATTCTGGTGCAATGCAGATTGCTCAAAATTAAAGTCAGATCTGCATGTTCATAGTTTTTGGCATAAGGGTGGACAATATCCTGCCCCCCCCCCCCCTTCTGGAAGAAAATTTTAGAACAAAATACAGGTAATCCTCGTATAACGCGGATGTTAGGTTCCATAGAAATGCCGCGTTATGCGAGACTTAGAATCACATAGAAAACGTAGGATTAGGTTCCAAAATCGTTTTTTTTTTTTTTTTTTTAATTATATAAACAAAAACAATATTTTTATTTAATTCAGGTAATTCATGTAAGTTAAGAAAACAAACTATGAGACAAAAATACATAGTGCATAAATGTTTTAGACACTGTAAAATAAAGCGCATATTTTAATCGTCATCACTGTCTTCAGAAATAATATTTCATAGATGTTCTTTAAGTGGCCGGAGGTCATCACCACTTGAAATCTCTTGGATATCATTTATATAATTCTCATTGCCTACTTCAGCTGGTTTATTATCAAGAAGTCATTTGTTTACCACTATGCTGCAATTTTTTATTAAGTTCATAATATGGATCTAAACAAATATCCAATTGTCTCGTGAATTTTCCCGAACGCTCCATTGAGGGATCATTATCCGTAAAATAACTTCCTAACTTTCTTGCCAAGTCCAATCCTTCTGCTGATTTCTTTAAACTGAATTCTTTAACAGATTCATCACAATCAGAATCTTTGGCAGAACTTTTCCTGCCATTTGGTTTGACGCCATCTATTAATTGTACTAGTTCCTCCTCATTTAAATCTGTTTCTCCATCAATTAATTCACTAATTTTGTTTTCAATTATTATTATTATTATTATTATTATTTGACACCTCCAGGGAGTCCAAAGACTCATCGAGGGAGAGTGTGCCAACAGCATCGAACGATTGGTCACCTTCCAACTACTAACCGCGCTCAAACTTACTTAACTGAGCCATTAGTAGCAGAGGCTCTACCAATCGACCAACCTTTATATCGCAAAAGCCCTCACCAACAAAAATGTGTGCGACATTTATTATACAACGTAGCTCGGCATCCACCGGAGGTACAAAATTTTGTTTCGTACCTCCAGTGGATGTACAGCTTCAGGCCATATTTTTTTCCAGCAGCCATTCAGCATAGAGGGTTGTAATTCCTTAATGGACAGAGAAATAATTTTCACACAATTCAATATTGAAAACTTTCCATGCTGAAGGCAGTGTCATGTTTGGATTAGATTCCATTTTTTTCAAAATTAGTTGGAATGTTCGGTGAATATAAAATGACTTAAATGTTGATATTATTCCTTGGTCGAGTGGTTGAATAAGTGAAGTAGTATTAGACGGCAAAAAAGTTATTTTAATATTCGGATGGCTTAAATTTGTTGGGTGGTCTGGTGTGTTATCTAAAATTAGTAGAATTTTGAAGTCCATATTCTTTTTCTTTGTGCAAATTTCTACACTTGAAAAACCAATTTTCAAACATGGTAGGGTGGACTTGTCGAGCCCTTTCATCGCACGCGGATCGGATAATAAACATTGGTTTGTCATGTAATCACCTGATGAATTACTACAAAACAGTAGAGTAATTCTGTCTTTGGAAACTTTGAATCCAGGAGCTGATCTTTCATTTTTCGAAATATAGGTACGTTTTGGCATTTTTTTCCAATATAACTCAGATTTGTTCACATTGTACACCTGGTCTGCACTATAACCTCATTCTTCAAGGATTTTTAAAAGTTCTGCTGGGTATTTCCTGGCTGCTTCAACGCCTGATGCTGATTTTCCCTGGATTTTAAGATTATACAAAGAAAACTGCTTTTAAAAGTTTTCGAACCAACCCTTACTTGCACAAAATCCATGCTGAGAGATTTCTTCTGAAGAATCTTGATCAAGTTCTTTTAAATGTTTATAAACTTTGAGAGCTTTTTGCTTAAAAAGGTGTCCATCAAAAGGAATATTCTTTTGGTGCAATCTTCTGTCCAAATCATTAGAGATTTTTTCATTTTTTCTATTGGAATATCGTGTACACAAGCAACCCGCTTTGCACTTACCGTTGACCCAGCAATAACACTTTCTCGGATTTTATGTTCATTTTGTTTGATTGTTCAAATTGTTGATTCATTTAAATTCCTTGCAACAACTTCTGGTTTTTCTCCAATTCTCAACCGATCCAAGATTTTAATTTTTTCTTCGAGAGAAATGAATTTCCTCTTCAATGTTGTGTTTTTCCTTTTCGTTGCAGTTTTAGTGGCCATTCCAATAAAAATAAACTTTTACATAAAAAAAAAAACATTACATATGTATACATATGTTTATTTTCTCACCAGAAAATAAACTGCTCAACTTGAGAATAACACATTATGATTTTTAATGCACTTTCCTAGCAGAAAACGAAGACAATTTTCAACAATGAACACTTTATACAGTAGATGGCGAACCTATTGTACTCGTGTCAGAGATGGCACGTCAACGATTTACAGATGATGTTGCGGTATTAACAAAAGATCGCACGACCCAAAGGTAACCAACAAGTGTTGAGTTGAAATGCTAATTCTCTTCAATCGAATTGCATAACATCTGAAACTGTCATAACAACATTCACTATTAGTTTTAACACATCTGTGACAGGGTGTCATTTAAATAATTTTTTTTTTTTTTTTTTTTTTTTTTTAACCTTGGGAATAATGTATATTAGGGTTACCAAGTAATTTTATAAACTTGGTTATTTACTCCTAATCCCAAGTAAGCAAACAGTTAAGTTTGCACCTGAAACGTAGTTCAAGTCTAAAGGTGGTGCAGCACCAGGCAACTCATTATAAAGGTGGGTGATCACTATTCTTAGTATTTTCCATAATGTAAAGCACATCTTACTAAGAGATGTATACTGCAATACATTATAGGTGGGGTCACTACCCAGACCGGTTTCAAACTTTTTTGAGGTCTCCTCAGTGAGTAGCTAGACCCTAAATACCAAGGTTTCAGTAATACAGAGCCCAGAGCCTTATCAACTTTACCTATGCAGGTTGCTAAAAGGTGTTTTTATTTTAAATAATCTCTGAAGGAGATATAGATGTAAATAAATTTTTTTTACCTTGGGAATATTAGGGTTATCAAGTAATTTTATAAACTTGGTTATTTTACTCCTAATCCCAAGTTAAGCAAACAGTTAAGTTTGTGCCTGAAACGTAGTTCAAGTCTAAAGGTGGTGCAACACCAGGGCAACCCACCTTTACAATGAGTTGCCCTGGTGTTGCACCACCTTTAGACTTGAACTATTTTCAGGCACAAACTTAACTGTTTGCTTACTTGGGATTAGGAGTAAAATAACCAAGTTTATAAAATTACTTGGTAACCCTAATATAGGGTGTCATTTATCGTTCCGATGGAACTTCTCATTACTGACTGGCTCAACTCACACAAAAGTTTTAACCCTTGGTTGAATTTTATAGCTGCTTGTGTGTGTGTTTGAGGTGGCTGCAAGCGAACTCACACACACTCATTATATGACATGTTTAAGTCCCATGGAAAAAGACATGAAAAAAAAAATGGTTACTTGAAATTGTAGACTGCGTTGTACAATGATTACCTGTACTTAAAATGCAGTTCCTGAACCTACCTGTAAAATTTTTACATTTTCATTATTTTTTGTGTGTTGTTTTAAAGGTCAAAACTGGGAGGAGACCTCCATATGGCTTATAAACGAATGCAGAGAAACAACCTGGGTTTCTGACCAGCTCTCCAGTCCTCACCTTCTTACGGTACACCCTGTTATTATGTCATCTATCTGGATATGGAATGATTTCATTTGTGTTACTGCCTTCTCTTATTCCTCAAAAAATTTTTCCACTTCTTCCTTAGTAGATCTTTCTTTTAAATCTTAGGCACAAATAGCTTCCATTTCGATGCTTGTCAGCTTGACTCCATTGATATTTCCTTCTTTCAAGATTATTCCCCTATTCAGTGTTAAATTCTATGAGAATGGGCTGGCAATTTGAGATTTAGCAAACCAAATTGTATTCTGTTGGTTTATTCCCCCCACCTCCAAAAAAAAAAAAAAAATAATAATGGTATAGCATGATGAAATATCTAATTAAACTAAACTCATGCTGTTCTTATCAGGGAACCAATGCAAACTCATTTTGACAGACCTCAAGCTAGGCACCATCAGCATAAGTACTAATGGAAAAGTAGAGCTGGTAGAAAAGTACTATGTTGATTGGCTGAGATTCTTCTAAATAACTAGATATGATCAGAGAAAAGGAAGAAGCAGCTATAGTATTCAACACAAAACATTGGAAATAATCTTGAATGGCAAGTAATTTAAAATGAGTGATGTGGGCAGACACCCTAATGGAGAAACTGGACAAGATTTATTTGTGCTGTCCCACAGAAGCCAGCTGACAAAAAAAGGAGAAATTAGTCCTTATTGGTGATCTAAACAGTAGAACAGGAAATAAATATTAGACATATAAGAAATGGGAAAGTTGTGAGTAAAGACCAAGGCTAATAAAAATGGATTTCTATTCAGGATAGGGAACAGTCATCACCTTTCTTTTTCATGTTAAGATGTGCAAATTTATGTGGAAAGAAAAGAATTTCTCAGGTTTATTTTAAACAATGTAAAATTGATGCCCCTGTGTTCGTTTTTCCACGAGCAACCAATTTATCTAAAATGAAGATTACAATCACTTAGAACTTGGCAAATGCATGAAAGATCCTCTGTTCTTAGAGGAAGAAGCTAAGATGAGAGTTTATTGATTGAAAGAATGCTGCTTTAAGTTACCGTATTTTCCGGTCTATAAGACGCACTTTTTTATCTTAAAAATGGGGTGTGTCTTATATAATGAAGGTAAAGATTGTTTCCTCTTTTCAAAGTCATACACACTCCCTTTTATGTTCCAAGATCTTTGTAGGTGGTTAATGGTGCAATCAAATTGATGTGTGACCTTCACGTGACTTCTAGCGCGTCATTGGCTAAGAACAGGGAGTCCCTATTCAAGTTTCATAATATCTTATCCAAGTAATCAGTTACCGATGTTTATCAGTATTGAGTTGACGTGTTGAGATATTTTGTGTTCAGTTTGATATTTTCCCGTAGATTTTAGTGATGGAAAAAAAATGGCGACATTCGTATACTTCAAGTTACAAATTGCAGGTTGTAAAATATGTGGAAGAACATGGGAATAGGGAAGCTGAAAGACATTTTGGACCTCTGCCTACAGAAAAAGTTTTTTTTAGGTTTTTTCCAGAAAATTGTATTAAATTTCTTGGGTGCGTCTTATACACTGGAAAATACAGTATGTTTCTTTAAGATTCTTATAACAGGAGATGTATAGAATTGGAAACTTTCATACAGAGTCTTGGAGCTTATGCATAAGGAATTTTTTTTTTTTTTTTTTTTTTTTTTGAGGTCTGAAACAAGCAGAATGCACATGGTTTAGTGGATTCTTTATAATGTTACATGTAGTATGTAACAGCCAGAATATTATACTCAAAAATGGTTTTTCCAAAAAATCAAATACAACAGATCGGGGATTCCTATACACATCTCCAAGAAATTGCATGAAGAGTTCCATTTCCTTTAGTAATTTATTGAGTAGAAAATAATTATTACCGAATATGAATTAGCATCATCCAAATCTACATACTTTGTATAACCATGTAAACACATTTTTATGTGTTTACATTTTTATAAATGAGTGCCAGCCTGGCTGGCTGAGTGGTTAGCGTATTCGCTCTCCAGCCAAAGGGCTGCAGGCTCGAATCCCACCGTGGGCATGGAGTCTGTGATGGTGTATGGAAAAATTAGTGGTGGTCGGCAGTAGATGCCAATGTGTAGTTGCAGTTAGTTGGTGGATTGAGTGGTGGAGACAGAGTTGTAGAGCAGGTGCCCTCCCTCGAGGAGTCTTTGGACTCCTTGGAGGTGTCAAATAATAATGTTATTTGAAAACATTCATAAAATTAAAATAATTTTTAATACAGTTCAAAATATTAGAATAATGTAAAAATAAATGCACAGAAATTACAGTCAAAGGGAAACAAGATAATTAGTACTTTGTTGCATCCACCTTAGCTTTTTTGATCCTTCATAAACGATTGGGCATATTATTTACTAGTGGTTCACAGTTTTTTTTTTTTTTTTTTTTTTAAATCAAAACATGCCCATATGGCTGCAGTCTAGAAACAAGCTCATTTTTGTCTCTTATATTACTTATAAAACAACTTATTGAAGATGTTTCTTCATAATTCTCCAAAAATTCTTAACAGGGTTTAAATTTGTGAGTTTTCCAGCCAAGGAATTACATTGATTTGCCTTTCTTTGAGCCATCTATTAGTGGTCTTGGAAGTGTGACAAGAAGCTGAATCTTGCTGAAAAAGGAAGCCGGTAACATAAAGTGCTCAAGGATTTCTTGGTACACTTTGGAATTGACTCTTTCGTACACAATGCACAGCCTACCTGGACCATCTGCATACAAGCCCATGCCATGACAGAAATTGAAAATTTTGCTAAACACGTATCCCTTGATGACCATGGGGCACACAAAACATACTTTAGTTGCTAAAAAGTACCTTTTTCCAGTCCTTGACCCCCAAACAGTCTTTGCTTACACCATCACACTCTAGCTACTTTTTGCTTGGAAGTTTTGCTTAATAAATTCCCCTTCGGTATAATGCCGTTTGGCACATGCGATGTTCCATGATATTTTAAAACTAGCCTCTATTACGGTTTTAGATTCTTCAGTAAATTTTGTTATGAAGTTAATTTGGTTATTAACTGAAGATATCAACAATTTAAGCTTTTTAATTCATATTTCAGATTTTTCTGGATATTGAGACGAAAACTCGTGATGCAATTTTTCATAACGATGTTTTAAATTCCCCTACTTTGAAATTACTCATGGTTGAACTACAGATGAGGCAAAAAGCTTTACCATTTTTCTCAATAAAAGCAGTCTTCTTCCCATTCTTCCTTAAAATTTCTATGTTCGTCGATATACTTCCGCTTCTGTTTATTTTCAAGTCATGCTGCAAAATATTCTTTAATAAAATTTTAAAAATAAAATATTAATATTTAAATCATTTGGAATTTAAATTATTACCTTTTTATTAATATAAGTATGAAATTCAGTAATGTATCTTTTTAAATTTTCTGACAAGGTAATATAAATATAACTACATTGCCAAACAGCATATGAACAGCAAATTTCATCAAGCCACTCAAAAACATTGGCCAATCGAGCAGCAAAATACAGCTTATTAGGGATGGCAAACAAACATCGATGATTTTTAGAGAAAAACATAGTTTTTTTCCCCCTTTTTTTGGCTTTGCCTAGAGTTTTTTTAAATTATCATTCAGAAAACTTTATTAGGTGATAGCCCCATGTCTGCTGAAAAATTATAAATATTTTTTATTTGTTAGTTGAGCCACAATAAAACTTAAGAGCCTCAGTTTGGTCACCATGGTTATATAATCTACAAAGTATGTACATGATGCTAATTCATATTTGGTAATAATTATTTTTTCTGCAATAAATTAGAATTGCAAACATTTTCTTTGATTATTCTAATTTTTGATTTAGAGCTGTAGTGTGAGAGCATCAGTCTTACATTTTGTATAAAAAAACCTGAGAACTGTAAGGCTGATGCTCCTGTACTAATTTTTCCACAGCTTAGCACAACATGGTGTAGAGAGTGCCAAAGCCTTTTAATACAGAACCCAAACTTGAATCAAAATAATTGTATATCTTTACCAAATATAAATGGATAGTCTCATTCTCCATAGTCATGGCTAATGTTTTTTTATTTGTAAATAAAATGTTAACATTTGTGTTAAAAATATATTTGTTAATGACACTAGTGTTTCCTAAAAACATGGTTTGAAATTACTTATCAATTCCAGTGCTTATTGGTAATGATTACTCTAATCGCTGTCACCCCCCCCCCCCCCCCTCAAAATTTTAAAATGTCAGCTGCATTCTCTCTAATCACAAAGCTTTGTTGTGCATTTGCCCACCTCACTGTATTTGAAACTGCCTTCCATTCAAGAAGTAGCCCTATTTGTGTTTAATGCAATTCCTATAGGTGAATAGAGCTACTTCATCACTACTGCTTAAATATAACCTGTAGTTGAAATACAATTTTATTAATACAGACCAGTATTTTACAATAAAAACATTTATTCAAACCTACCAGTTTCGCCAGCAAACTGTCTGGCTTTTTCAAGGCATTACGGAGATGTGAAAGTTAGTAAATGCAAATTAAAAGGAACATAAAAAACGTTGTAAACCAAACTAGTATCTATGGTTACACATTTCGCGTGACACATTATCACAAAATGGATATCCTCAAAACATCATCAAAAAATATCTATACAATGACAACCCCAGACAAGAAGAATCCCACCGTCAGCACATGTCTACTGTAGTGATACCTTCAATCAAGTCAATTTCTTATCAAATAGCAAGAATACTAAGAGCCCACAACATCAGAGTGGTCTTCAAACCAACCACCAACATCAGACAAGTTTTAGGATCTCCAAAAGATAAAGTTCCGTTCTACAAATATCCAGGAGTATATTACATTCCCTGCTCCTGTGGTCTTGCCTACATTGGACAAACTTCACGAAGTTTAGAAATTAGACAAAAAGAACATGTTGGTGATGTAAACCACAACAGAAGCATCTCTTCCGGCTTAGCACATCATTTCTGCACATCTAACCACACGATAGATCGGCAAAACAGCTCCATGCCATATCTCGATGACGACTACAGGCATCGTGTATTTAAGGAAGCCACAATAGTACTAATAACTGGTGGAAACCTCAACAGAAATCAGGGTGTAATTCTAAACAGTTCGTGGAAAAACTTGATCCTCTCTCTCAATCAATCTGAACTACAGCTATCCAGTAATCACATTACAAGTCTACAACAAACATGCATGCGTGATAATGAATAAGAACAATAAGTCATCTCTGTCACGCGAAACGTGTAACCATAGATACTAGTTTGGTTTACAACATTTTTTATGTTCCTTTTAATTTGCATTTAGTAACTTTCATATCTCCGTAATGCCTTGAAAAAGCCAGACAGTTTGCTGGCGAAACTGGTAGGTTTGAATAAATGTTTTTATTGTAAAATACTGGTCTGTATTAATAAAATTGTATTTCTATTATAAAACGACCAAAAATGTATAATTTAAATAACTTGTAGTTATTATTAGGCAGTATCTCACCTGCTTTAATATTCTTTCGATAACTAGTTATGTCAATATGATAATTTTCATGTTAATGATCCATTCGTTCCAGTAGCTGACTTTCACTTTTTTGCTCTTATTGGCTGAAGAAAGCAGCAGTGGTCATGTCCTACCTGGCATGACATTTCATTGTATCATGCAGTTTGGTTTACTGTTTCAAATTTCCAGCCAAACTCATTCACTTTTTTTTTATGTGATTCTCACCCACAAAAGGTTGTAAAATGTTACAGTACATTAGTGCTGTGGTGTGTGAACTAAGAATTTTCTTTTTCTTTATTTTTTTATTGGTATATGGAAGGTTTTCCCTTAGTTATCTAGCTTTTATCCTTAGGTAACTCATCCTCCTACTATTTATGAAGCACTCTGCATATTCCTTCCTGTTAAGGTGTATTTTTTAAGAATGCATTGTAAAGTCATGCCCATTCCATATATAGAAGGAATCATCGAAAGAATAAGCAGAATAAGCGTATTGTTTCATAAATATCATTTTTATGCTACCTTTAAATCCTGTACAACATTAAAATGTTATTTAGCTCCTCAAGGGATCCCCTTCTTCATATAGAATGACTAATTTGCTTTATAATGCAAAACAAGGTGCTTAAAGGTCAAAACTGGAAGGAAGCCACTACATTGCCTTTTAAGAAATACAGAGATGGCTTCTGACTTAATGTCAAATCTTCACAATGTTAGTAGGTATCTACTTGGATACTGAACAAACTATGTTGGGCTGACGATTTTGGATTTATCCGACCAAAATGATAGTTCAACGCTGGAGTGTTGCCCAGTTATACAAGCCCCCCCCCCCTCCCCCCATTGTTTTCGTCAGGGAACCACACAAACAGTGAAAAGTCAGCTGCTGGAACAAATCCCACCTCATCATCAACGGAATTTGCAGAATTCAATAAGTACAAGATTGACATGAGAGGCATTACTAAAACAAAATGAGGTGAGAGTATTCTGGGAAACAAATACAAGATATTATTATATTCAGGCAATGATGATAAGGGAAAAGAAGGAGTAGCTTTAGCATTCAACACAAAATGTGAGGAAGAAGTTCAGGAATTTTTCTAGGCATTACAGAAGACATCTGCCACAACTAAAATGGAAAAGTTGGAGAACTGAACAGCAGATATGGAAATGTTTTTACAAACAAATGAGCAAAGCTAAGTACCTACTCTTTAGGACAATGGACTAGTTATCACTAACACCATGTTCTAGCATGAAGATGTCTCATTGACTGTTATTGTTGATAGTGATCATATAATTTTGAGCAGGATAAAATTGAAAAATTAATCAGAGTGGAGGAATGAAATACAAACATTATGAGGGGAAAAAAATTCAAAGTCAGGAATTCATTCATACAGAAAAGGAAGTGTGTTATTGTTTTCCACTTCCATATATTGCTCGTTTAGGTGGCTGAGGAAACTGTTTAAAATTTGGCAGCTATATCATCAATATATTTCAGCTGAACTTGAGCTTTTGAGGTTGCTGAATCTAGAGCTCATTGCTCAAAATGTTCCATATAAGAGTTTGCTATGGGAGGAGTAAGTGGAGAATCCATGGCTGTACTTTCTTTCTGTAGGTAGAAATGATTTTGTCACACAAAATAACCCAACCGAAGGATGTGGGCAAAGAAGACTGCAATGTCTTGAAGAAAACTGTCTTCTAAGAGAACTGTGTCAGTGATTGGGACATTCATCAAAACTGACTAATAAATCTTCGTTGTGTTGACTAACATTTTTAATTTTGTTTATGAACTGTTGTGCATTTTTTTTTATGTAAGGGGGGAGGGAGTGATCTTCCCAGTCCTTACATCAGACCAAAACTTGGTATGAATGTAAATTAAAAGAAGCCTATGAAATACTCATCATCAGTTTCCTCCTTATATATACCCCAAGGAGTGTTCAGATTACTGTGACAACACTACATGATTAAGTTTGTTATTCTTAATCTCCTATCAATCTATTACTTGTGAGCACTCCAATGTTATCACATCTAGCATTTTGTGCTTCTAACCGAATCACTCCACCTCGACCTTGGTGTTCCTTTCTTTACCCATTTTATTTAAGTGCTCATACCACCTTAGATTAGATCTGCTTACACATTCTTGAATGGTCAAGTTCCTTTCTAATGTCTTCATTTTAATATGATTTGCCATTGATTTACTCTCCTGATTTTTCTCAGAACCCTCATAGCTGTGGTCTCTAGTCTTTGATCAAGTGCTTTATTTCTAACCCAACTCTCAGATCCATAACTCAAAACTGGTTTAAACACTGTTTTGTATACTGCTAATTTCTCTCTTATTCCATATAAATTTATTCAGCTGACTACCCATCATACCATCTTTGCTTATTCTGTTGTCTATTTCTAAATTTAACCTGCCATCTTCACTAAAAACTGTGCCTAAATAGCTGAAATATTTTTTTTGTTCTATAGGATCTCCATTCAGAATACAGCTGAAGTTTTCTATGTTCCTGCCTATTTTCATAGTTTGTCTTTTTATTGCTGATTTTCAGGCCAAATTTGTTACAGCTGTTATTCAATTTAGTTAGGGAGAGACTTACTAGATGCATTTAGGAGTACATCATCTGCAAAAAGCTAATTTTAATAATGTCTCCAATTCTACTTTTTCATAATGTGATCCATATAGATGATGAATAAAAGTGGGGATAATATGCATCCTTATTTTACCCCTGATTTTACATCAAACCATCTTCCTGTATTACCATCAATTCTAACTGCTGACTGACAACTTAAATATAGACCATGTATTGATCTGTATAATGTTCCATCACTCCATATAATTGTAGTGTTTTTGGAAAGCTTTTCTCTGGACACCTTGTCGTATGCCTTTTCCGGATCTACAAAACTTAAGTACAGATCCTTGTCATATTCCCATGAATTTAAGACAAATTCAGCAAAAACAGCAGAGCTTCTTAAACTTTTTCCACTTGTGACCCTTGGGTATATAAATAAATAAAATAGGTATACAAATCAAACATTTACTGATAATAAATCATAAAGAAATACAATAGTCTCAAATCTGAGCCAAGGTGTTTTTGGCAGCATTTGTTGCCGTTGCATGCCACCACGGCACAAAATGGTTCTGAACACACAACGCCATGTTGTTTGTTTAGAATCAAGGCTGCAGTGAAGTAGTGCGATGCAACACAGGTGAGAGCTGCCAGAAACACCTCGGATTCATCATGCATTTGATTTTGAGTTAATTTTTGGTCGTTGCGTGTTAGAAACCTTTGTTTCTAACGCACAAAATTTGGCAACTTACTGTTGCCAAATTTTTCACAACCCCCACATTTGGTCACACGACCCATAGTTTAAGAAGCTGTGGTATAAGTATTAATATATTTTTATGTAAATACCATTTTACTGAGGATTGGGCTTGAAACAAGCATCAAATTTCATTGCTTTCCACTTTTATACTGTTTCTTAATAATTAATGATCGAGATGATGTCATCCACGTGTTCTCTAACCACTGATAGTTTGACCATTTGGAACCACTTCTTCCTCGTCAACCTCTGGATTGCCCCGTAGAACATATTCACAATCTCTTCCTGGGTGCCCTCATCAATGTTTAATGTCATTCTCCTTGACGTTATCACCAGCTCGCATCCAAGTTTCATGGAAATCAGAGGTTTCAAAAACCTTCGAAATCTTATTCTGATTCACTCCCATTCAGTAACTGTCCAGCCATTAGCCAATGTTTTATTCTTTATCTCCTTCCAGGTGGCAGCAAAATTAAAGATTGCATACTTGATTTTGTACACGTGCAAATTTTGTAGTGTCCTGGCTCCTCTTGTATCTTCTTTGGAATCGTTTTCATTCTCCAAGACAACCATAATCTCAAGCAACTTCTTATACAACCTCTTGCAGGCAACAACTCCCTGGTCTATAGGCTGTATTATAAAAGTGGGGAGGAAGGAAGAAACATTTTATTCTTCCATTCCTACTAACCAACTTCTCAGCATTAAGATGGGCTGATGCATTATCAAGAAGTAAAACAGCTTTGACATCTTCTTAGTAGTTTTGCACTTCAGGTATGAAGTGATTGCCAAACCAGTTGGGAAAAATATCACTTGAATAGATGACAGGCAACCTTCATAACATTAGTGCAAGGCTTTCGTGCTCTTCCAACTACCATCGGCATTAGCACAAAGTAGGGCTGAAATGCGCTCCTTGTTTAATTTGTGGCCAGGAGTGCTAATCTGAAAATACGAGGGTATTTTCAAAAACAACAGGAGTGCTAATCTGAAAATACGAGGGTATTTTCAAAAACAGCACGATCTCATCTGCATTTTTCTGAAGGGCTCAACTTGTTTAATATTGGTACTCAGTGCTTCACAACATGTTTGCCTGTTCATAATGCCATGGTGTTTACAAAATCTCCAAAGCCTGGAACTGTATGCCCATATGTTGTGCCAGTTTTTCAGCAGCCGACCTTAGTTCAACGCCACTAGACCCCTGTTGAATGAACTACTTCTCACCTCCTCCTAAATTCTTATGCTTGGCTAACTTCACATTTCTTATCCACCACTTTTGGAGCTCTCAACACTATATTTTAGCAAAAACGGAGTTTGTCTTTATTTTTGTGTATGTCTGAAATTGTTTACTTTTTCACCCCGTAAAGTTCACAAACCTGAGCAACAGATGCACCACTTTCTAATTTACTTATTAACTCAAGTTTCTGTGCTATCATCAAGAAATATCAGGAATATACTTGTTTTCTTTTAACCCCAGACATATTAATGATTAAACTAAAAATTACTCCAGCAACTGCCTAAACACCATGTGTTTTGCACTAGTAACGCAACGCTACTGAACCAAATCATATCCATGGGTGCGAACTATTACTAGTACACACAAAATATCATGAATATAGGCGAATGTATCTGAAGACACAATTTATAAATGCTTCCAATTAACCATCGTGTTGCACCATCCAGGTATTTGCTTAAGCTTGGACTTGCCGAACTTTATATGGTTTCTATATTCTACTATGAAACAATATGGGAATTAATATCCCTTATCTTAAATAATTTCACGTTGCCTTTGGCTCTTCATATAATTAGTAATTTATTAGGACACCTTCTTGGCAATTTTTATAGTAGGGTATGTAAATTCTGTTTGCTACAAACTTGGTATTAACTAGGTCTACCTACTCACCGATGAGACCTCAATTAAGGTTGAAACCGGTCTGGTCTCCTGGTCTCCATTGTGATTCTGATATATATATTAGAGAGAGAAGGAGAGTGTTAAAATGATATCAGGATTGTGGAATAGTGAGTGAGAATTTGTAGACTGTAGACACTAACAAACAGGAGAATGAGGGGTGATATGATAGTGAGTGAGAATTTGTAGACTGTAGACACTAGCAAACAGGAGAATGAGGGGTGATATGATTGAGACTTGCAAACTTCTGAAAGGGTCATACAGGATTTGAATTGATGGAATTTTTCAATTTATGGAGGGTGGGGGAAAGGACAGGAGGGCATCGTTGGAAGCTGAGAATGAATGCTGCTAAGAAGGGAGTGAGGGCTAGATTTTTCTCTCATACGGTGGTGTGTGATTGGAATGAATTGCTATTGGATGTTGTGAATGCAAACAGTGTGAATGAATTCAAGAATATGATAGGTGGTGCATGTAGCCTCCCTCAAGGCCTCTTAATAATGAAGTGATCTCATGTGCAAATTTTGCCTACGCTTGGATAAAGGATGAAACCAAGAATATAATTTCTTGGCATCTTTAATTTATGGGATGCACAATATACCACCATGAGAATAACACAAAAGTTATATCATTAAATATGGTAACATCTCAAATCTTGCTAACAACTGAAAGGAAGTCTGAGGCACCAACCAAGAATTTCAACAGAAGTGATAAGCATATGGACAGCCCCATATAATCTGTATATGTGGGCTGTCTCCAAGCAGACAAATCAAGATTGAGCCACTGTATTGAAGACTTCCAATAACAGTTCTCCTCTCATAATTACATGTTGAATGCAATTAACCTAATGTGTAAACTTGTGATGTTGTTTTGGTGTGTGTTGGGGGGGGGGGGGGGACTGCTGTTACATTGTCACTTTGCTTTAGTAAAAACCTTTGAGCTTACATATATGACTGGTTGAAAGCTTCTACTACTGTCAGGTCAGTAGAAGCTAGTAGCCAAACATCAGTAATGCAGCTACCAACTTGTCACTGCTACCAAAATGTTCCATTCTTATTTGAACCTTGTCACAATGGAGCTATTTTTTTTTTATAAAAGGAACCAAAATAAAATATAAAGCTTATAGTGTACATATACAGTTGATCCTTGACCTACGTCGTTTCGACATTACAGTGGTAATCCCATAAATAATTTAAAAAATAAATTTCAACTTGAAGCAGCGCAATAAAATTCAAACGTTGCGGGCAAACTTGTTTGTGAGCACGGCGAAAGAATACGCAGTTACGCGCCGTTTGTTTGGGAGAGGTGGCGTCACTTGGGTACCGTGTGCTTTGTTTACATCCGCTCTCTCACTTTTGTGTTTGTGACTTTTTACCCTTCAATATGGCTCCCAAACATAAGGCAGACTCTTCTGATGGCAGCATGTCAAAGAAAAGGAAAGCCATTACATTAGAAGTGAAAAACGCCAACGAACATCGGCCGCATGTTGAACTTAAGTCGTATCACAGTTGGGACTATTATCAAGGATAAAGTTCGCATTCTTGAATACATAGGATTGGCGCCCACGAATCGACTGCGATTACGAAAAAACGTAGTATCCTCATGATTGAGATGGAAAGGCTTCTTGTTGTTTGGCTGGAAAACCAGCATCAACGCTGTATCCCAATTAGCCTCACGTTAATTCAAGAAACAGTGAAAAGATTGTTCGAGGCATTGAAAAGTGAAAGGGGGGAAACGAGTGCAGGTGAAGAGTTTAATGCTAGTAAAGGTTTAATTTGCTTTTATGCAGTTTAAGGCAACTTACATAACCTTAAGGTGCAAGGTGAAGCTGCTAGTGGTGATGATAAAGCAGCTGGTGAGTTTCCTGAGGGGGGGGGGAGCTACAGTGCTCAACAAGTGTTTAATGTGGACAAGAGAGAGAGAGAGGCCTATTTTGGAAATGTATGCCTAATCGTACTGATATCGCCAACGAGGAGGAGACAGCACCAGGTCATAAAGCTAGTAAGGAGAGACTGACTTTGCTTCTTGGGACTAATGCTGCTGGCGACTTAAAACTGAAGCCCTTATTGGTCTATCAGGCTGAAAATCCAAGGGCACTAAAGGGCATTTGGAAGGGTCAACTGTCTGTCATCTGGAGGTCCAATAAGAAGGCATGGGTGACACTTCAAATCTCAAGGACTGGTTTACCAACCATTTTGTGCCAGAAGTTCAGAGGTACTGTACAGCCAAGGGTCTGCCCTTTAAGGCATTGTTAGTGCTAGACAATGTCCCTGGTCACTCTGCCCCACTTGGATGACTTTCACCCTAATGTTAAGGTGGTTTACCTTCCACCAAATACCACAGCCCTTTTGCAGCCTATGGACCAGGGTGTTATTGCTTCCTTTAAGGCCTACTACCTCCGCAGGACATTTGCTATGGCTTTCAGGGCAACTGAAAAAGACAGGAACTTAACCCTCAAAGACTTTTGGAAATCGTATAGCATTTATAATGCCATACAAAACATTGAGCATGCTTGTGCTGAAGTTTAGCAGACAAATTTGAATGGTGTGTAAAAAAAACTGTGTCCCCAATTTGTGAATGATTTCCACCGCTATGAGGAGACATTGAGGCTGTCACAGAGAAGGTTGTTACCCTGGGGAAGAAGTGTTATAGGGAGATATAAGAGGATGGTATCATTCCAGATTAGCCTGGAACGTTTTTTCATGAAGGTAGAGAGGCCCGCAGCAGGTGCTGGTACCTCAACTGTCTCTTCAGTTGCATCTGCAGTATCTCCTGCACCTTCTGCCACCTGTCCTGACTCTCCGGCCTCCTCCTTCCATTAAGTCAGTCTCTCTCTCCTTGTAGTGCAAGCCAACCACAGGATAAAAGGTAAAGAATTTTTTTTTTTTTTTTAAATCACTTGTACTATACAGTAATTATGTTCTCCCTTTTCTTATGGCCTAGTTCTGTTTCTTGATATATACGTATGACTTTAGGGTGTTTTAGGTTAGGTAAGTAACTTAGGCTATGGTAATATTGCTTGCATCGAAGGATCTCCAACGTAACTTGAGGACCCCCCCCTGCACCTATTTAATATGTGCATTATCTACGAGATCTCATATGTTAGCTTCTAAAAAAAATTAGTTTACTTCTATTTAAAAAAAAAAAGTAGCTTAAGATGTCATTATTATTAGTCTGTGGCAAAGTTCAGTATAGCAATATACAGTGGGTGGTCGGTTAAAGAACAGTTTGGACCGTGAACAAATTGGACAACAGACACTTTCGCAAAAGATTTTTATGTTTGGACAACAAACACACGAAGCGACACTGTGTGTAGGATTTGTATAACTATATTTTACTGCCATTTGTAGAACTATATTTTACTGCCATCTATGAACAGTTTCTGGAACAAGACCTTGACAGTTGTATACATAACCTTTTTGTGTGCTAGTTGATTTTTGTAAGTGCTTTTCTGAACTTTTTATTTAAAAAAAAAAAGAAATGATAATATTATGGGACCTAAAAAGAGTGGGATGTCAAGAACTGTGCTCACCATAGAAACCAAGGAAGAGATAATAGCCAAGTTAGAGAGTGGGCAGATGTCTGATGTTGCTAGGCAGTATGGCTTGACCAGGTCTACAGTAGGCACAATCTTAGCTAAGAAAGATATAATCAAGAAGACTGAAGCAGCTAAAGGAGTAACAAAAATCACATCTGAGAAACAAAGATGTGCCATCCATGAAAAAATGGAGACTACTTTTAGTTTGCATAAAAGAAAGGGAAATGAAAAGAGATGTAACTAGTATGACTATCATTCAAGAGAAATATTTGAAGAACTGAAGAACAATGATGACATTAAAAATGTTTTGGAAAGAAAAATTTGATATTCTTGAAGCTATCCGGCTCATTCAAAAGGCATGGTCAGAAGTCACTCAACGACAGTTGAATTCTGTTGGGCGAAAGCTGTGTCCATCCTGCATTTAGGGAGACGGAGGTGATGTCCCTGAAATTATGACAACTGCTAGAGATCTGGAATTGGAGGTGGATGAAGATGACATTGAAGAGCTCATAATGGAACATGAAAATGATCAGAACTCCAAGAAACTCGGCAAGATGTGTTTTCTTCTGAAAAAGAGGACCAATGCCGAAATCTGGTATTAAAGATCTTTTGTAGAAGTGGGAGGATGTCAGAACAACAGTCTTAGAATGGCACCCAAACCAGGTTGAGATCAATATGTTTGAGGATCTCTACAATGACAATGCTATTAATCAGTTCTGAAAAATCCTGAAGAGAGAATGCTAAGCAATTGACATTGGACAGATTCTTTAACACCCCACAAATGGAAAAAAACATGACTGATGAAAATGCAAGACTGTGTATATGTAAATATTTCTTACTATGCTTATTATAAATAAACATAGTAAGATATTATATTTTTTTTTTTGGGGGGGGGGGGGTCTCCAGAACAAATTAAATTCCCATAAAAATCTATGATCGGGTAGTGAACATCGTCTTTGAACGGATTATCCTCTGTATAATTCAGGCATCCAATTATAAGTGGTTACAAAAATTTATTCTATACCACCTCCAACAAAATTCTAGTTGATTTTTTTGTGTAAGAATAGTTACACTAAGTAATTAATAGCAATGTTAAGTTGAATCCCTTAATAAATTATATAATGTCCAAGTATAAAATAGCTGGACTAATTGCTATTTCATAAACTACCATTTCTGTATTCTCTATTTAAATATTAATTCAAAAAATATATAATTTTTTATATATTTTCAGATATGAATCAAGATGAAGCAGTATCACTCATGAAAAAATGTATAGATGAAATTCAGAAAAGGTTTATTGTTAATTTACCATCCTTTCAAGTAATGCTTATTAACAAGGATGGCATTCATGCCTTGCCAGATATAACATCCCCAAGTGTGCAAGCACCAGTGGCCCAGTAAAGAACTTTTGTATACTAAAAATTTGTTTTATTGTTATACTTAATAAATAAAAAAAAAAAAAGAAAAGTTTGTTTATACTTTCTGTGTGAAGTCTACCAAGGCCTGCAAGATTGTGATGACCTTTAAGTTGCATAAGGTGATTAAAAGCATGAAAAAGGTACAGTGGTATCTCGCTAATAAAAACCGTGCTTGTTCGAATTAGCAAATTTTCTCTCTAGAGAAATTTAAGACAAAAATAATCCGATTCTAATAGTTAAGATAAAAGATAATACAGTAAAAAATTTAGTTTGTATGTACCTGTATTGTTGAGGATTCTAAGTTAATAAAATTGCATAAAAATATCACTTTCTTGTACACAACAAAAAAGTTTCACAAAATAACACACAAAGTTTTGTTTGTGAAAAAAGTCAGATTTTCTTTTGCTTCTTGAAAGCTAAACTTTATTCTCGTAGACTGATGAGAGAAATATTGTTCTTTTCTCTTATGAAAAAGGTTGCAGTAAACTTATCTAAATACACCTCTTCTCTACTGCAGTCTTTTGTTTTAGTAAACCCATGCCAGCCTGGTTGACTAAGTGGTTAGCATATATCTGCTCTCCAGCCAAAGGGCTGTGGGTTCAAATCCCGCCATGGATGTTTGTGGTGGTGGACAATAGATGATTATAGTTGGAGAAAATTGGGTGGAGATAGAGTTGTAGAGTAAGTGCCCTCCCTGGAGGTGTCGTGTAATAATAAACTAATTATGTGAAAACTGGTGCTCTGTTTGTATTGGCTTTTTTGGTAATGTATTATTTATTATACCTTTTTGTTTTGTCTTTGTTTATATTTAATCCTTTCTTTTTACTTTCTGCAGTTTCCTAAAAGAATGTTATTAGTGAATCACAGGTGATTCAGTTCTTTCCCATTTACCATAATTCCTCTATTTTTCCCATCCAGGTCTTTAAAAATTTCTTATAGGGTCGCTGTAATTAATTTAGATGAAATGGCATCTCCCTCTCTAATTCCCTTTCTTATAGGAAATTTCATCTTTCTAAGAACTATAATAAGTACAGTATTATTCCAACTTGGTATTCTCTTCTGTCTTAGACACGTATAAATTTTTTAAAAGCAGATGGTGAACAAGTTATGACATTCACTGCCTACTTTCAGAACTACTATTGGTAATAATATCATCCTGAACTTTGTTTTAAAAATCATTTCCATTTGGGGCATTGCACCTTTAATTCTTGGGAATTATATAATTTGGCATAGAAGAATTCTATTCTTTTTATGTTGTTGTTTGTCTTTAATTAGTACTCTATTTTTGAAAATCTTTAAGGATTATTAATTTATTTTGTCATATGGACAACTCACTTCTTTTAGACTCACTGTTTTCTTTTATTCTGAAGCTTCTAATTTCTTGTATCATCCTTTTCCAAGAATTCAGAGCTATGTTTATTTATAGTTCCTTAAGAAAATTTTCTTTTGCTGTTAGTTTATTCCACCAATCTCTAGCATTATTTAGTAGGGTCCAGGTATTACCATATTTACTCGAATATAACTTGCACTTTTTTCCCTCAAAATTCAAGTTAAAAAATCAGGGTGTGGGATTTTCGTAAACCAAAGATTTTCAGGAAAAAACTGACATTTATAATTAAATCCTCAGTAATCATTATAATTTATAACTGCTCACATTATAAAATGAATGCATTTAAATTTTAATTATCAACGTTATTTACACGATCAGCAGCTCGCCTTCATGTGATATATTTGAATCTTTAGTGACAATGCTTCTGTAATTAAATTAAAGCAAAGTTTTATTCTTGCTTGTACTTTTATCATTTCAGAATCATATGATCTTTGAGCTTAAAACCAGCACTGTAACTTGAACGTTACTGGTAATTTTTGCTTAAAATATGGAGAAACGTTCAAGTTACAAGAATTTCAAATTTACAAGACCTGAGATATGTCATGAATGACTATTGAGAAGTGAAAGTGCAGTGTGAAACAGACAACATTGGTAGACTGGTAGAGATGGCGCAGCTATGAAGATGTGCATATGATTGATGCAGCATTAACAAAAGATTGCGCTACTCAACAACAAAGATAAGTCAATGACTGCTGAGCTGAAATGCTGATTCTCTTCAACCGTATTCCAAAATATCTGAAACTGCCATAACAACATTCACTATCTATTTCTTAAAATTAAACTTTTTTTCACATGAAAGGTATATTTTTTTTCCCCTTAAAGTAAAATCAGGGGTGCAAGGTGAGTTATATTCGAGTAAATACAGTATTTGGTAGTTTTTTTTTTTTTTTTTTTTTTTTTAATCCAAGTCTTCATTCATGTCAATATTATAAAAAAAAATTTGATTTATGTATATTAAATCAAAATTTGATTTACTATAATAAAGCATAGTATAAATCTAGTATAAAGAAAAATCACAAATAATTTTTCTTAACTTCTTAGAATGTATAAATCAAAAGTAAGGGAGAAAAAAAAGTTTTATTTGTTAACAAATTTCATTTGTGTTAATAAAACAAATGATGAAAACTTGGATAAAAATTACCAAATAGTAACAGCACCACTAAATAATGTCAGAGATTGGTGAAATCAATAAAAAGGACAAAATTGCTGAAGAAACCCTAAACTTTCTCACAAAGATAAACAAAAAGAAATCTGGACAAGATAAGTATAATAGAATTCTCGGAGCTACGTAAAAGGAAAAGGATGAGAAGAAATTAGAACTTGAGATTAAGACAAAGTTTGAAAATCATGAGAAAATAACAAGGGCCTGCATAAAGTTTTGTAAATATGTAAATATAGAAAAAGTATATATTAAGTTGCCAAGGGAAAAGTTTACACAGTGTAAATGGTGCTGAAATATCTTTGCAGTGTCATACATACTTATATGCAACCTCTGTGTATGTATGTATGTATGTATGTATGTATACAAGGTGTAGCTATTAAATAACGAGACTGGTTGCAAAAATGTGGTTTATGATTACAATTGTACAACTTAATTGTTATCCCATTCAACATATCTCCCCCCCCACTTCCTCTATCTATACACTGTTGCATACGAATTTTCCATTTTTGGAAGCAGTGCTGCAAGTCATCAGGTGTTATCTGCTTTAGTAGCGCTGCCGTTTTCTCCTTCAATGCAGAGTTCAACTTTGGAAAAAGGTAAGAGTCGCATGGAGCCAAGTCTGGCGAGTAAGGTGGTCCAACACTGGAATCTTCTTGTCAGCCAGATACTGCTTTACAGACAGTGAGCTGGAGCATCCAAGCATTTTTCCACAGATCAGGTTTCTTCTTTCTCACTCGTTCTCTCAGCTTTGCCATTACCTCAAGGTAATAATGTTGGTTAACTGTCTGGCCCTCTGGTACCCATTCAACTATTCCATGCCATTGATATTAAAAAAAAAAAAAAAAAAAAAATCAGCATTGCCTTCTGTTTTGACTTGCTCATTCTTGCTTTTTTCATTCTCAGTGACGTGGGAGTGTCCAGTGCATCGATTGTCTCTTTGTTTCTGGATCATACTGGAAAATCTACATCTCATCACATGTGATGATCTTTTCCTGCAAGGCCCGGCTCCACTCTCAGCTGTTCCATGATCTCAGTGCAAATTTGATTCCGGACATCTTTCTGCTCCTGACACAAGTTTTTGGGAACTATTTTGGCACAGACTTTGTTCATGTTCAACTGCTCATGCAAAATTTGTCATACATTCTCCTTATCAATGTGCACCATGTCTGCTATCATCCGAATGCTTAATCGGCAATCGTTGTGGACAATTTCATTAATTTTTGCAACATTTTGTTCGGTTGTTGCCGCGACAGGGCGACCCAGTCATTTCATCTTCAACATTTTCTCGACCTTAAGCAAAGCGTTTGTGTCATTCAAACACTTGACATTATGTTATCACCGTACACCTCCTGCAACAGTTTCAAACACTCGGTCAGCAATCTTTTCAATTTTACAAGGAATTTGAGATTAATGCGCTGCTCGAGTTTAACGTTAGACATTATTCTGGCAAAGCAACTTCACACGTTTCTTTTATGCAACTGCCTACTGGCTAACTACAAGTGACAGCAAACAACGCTTATCTCATCTGCTTCTAGAACCTTGAAGTTCATTCACGGTGCAAGTGCATCCCACTGCACCTTGTCTTGTTATTTAACCCTTTCTAACCTGAAATTTTTTTTTTTTTCCCCAAGCAAAAAATTTTTTCTTTCGGTCTAAAAAAGCAAGAGTATCAAGTATTTTTATGAAAAATACATTTCAGGATAGGAATTCTGACCGACTGATTCCATATGGAATCATTATATTCTGGTAGCAAATATTCAACTTCTGAGCTTATACTCTATAATCCAATATATGCATATTATTCTACTGTCATAAAACCGATATTAGTAAGATTTATACGTATAATACATACCTGTTATTATGGAACTACGATGTGCGATACCAATTGGAATCATTCGCCAGGTAATATGGGCTACAAAAGCCAAGACAATTAGTGATTCCAATTGGAATCACTAGGGCAGAAAGGGTTAATAGTTACACCTCATATATATGTGGTTTAAAACTGAAGGGTTTGCAGGCAGATTGTCTGTAGTAAAAGCAAGACAGGTGCATCAGTATCATGACTTTCAGTACAATGGTATGCCTCCGACTTTTTTTTATGGCCTAATTACTTTCTTGTTCTCAACCCCCACTTGGATAACAAATAATTTAATTGGAACAGCCTAAAAATTTCCAACCATTATCCAAGTCTAGTTCTTTAACAAATGTTTTTCCATTATTCCAATGGAAAAAAATTCAGTATATCATAAGATCAAATGGCCAAATAAAAGGTGATTTTATCACCTTCTGCTGCATAAGTTGTGGTGACAACTTATGCAGCAGAAGGTGATAAAATCAAAGTCACGTCTCCAGTGGTATGCCAACAAGAGATGCAGAGATAGATGGGATTTTCAAAATTGAGGCGTCACCTAAACAATCAGGTATATGCTCCAGATGGTTGCATAGCACCCAGGATTCAAAGAGGTCATCACCCTGCATCAGTGATTTATTTATTTTATTTTTTTTTGGGGGGGGGGTGACATATTGGGGTATCCAAGTTGCATTTCTGCAAGAAAAGGATCAACACGTCGACTTAAGTGTATCAAGACATCGTGCTGGAACCTGTGGTACAATCCTCTATGAGCATATACCTGAATAATGCCTTGTTTCATGTTGGTCAGTGAACCTTCCAACAGTACTCAGCCCCTGCACACAAAAGTGGTTGGAGGTGAATGTGTCCGACCACATATTACCATCTGATTGGCCATCTGGAAGTCCCAATCTGAAACCACTGGACTTCAAATTGTGGCCAGAGCTTGAGAGAGTAGACTGCAAGAAACGACATCCCAGCATCGCCCTCCTGAAGGTGGATTTGGAGCAAGCAGTGGTAGTGTTTCCATCGGATGTGCATGCTACCATCAATATGTGGCCTCAGAGACTTTGGACATACTGCCTCTTTTTTCCATGAAATACGATGACTATTTCCAGCTGTTCAAGAAACACATTAAGCAGATTCCTGCTTTTTTAGTTAAACTCTTCCTGCACACATGGCATTGATATACCATAGGTTTTGCAGCCTCATATGTATATATATTAAATTTCAAAAGGTGTGGGGGGGGTGAGATGAGTCATAACTGAAGATGCTGAAATTGAGTTTCTATTAGGAAATGCAGATATGGGTTGGCAAATCAGAGATGAAAATGGGACAGTACCGTGAACATGAGTAGATCTCTTGTTCACAGTGGACAAAATACCCTCGAACTTAGTATCCTAAACAAAAAAAAAAATATAGTGTACTTTTTCATGTAGTACTATCATAATTATCCTGTACATCTCCTGAGGGTACATACCAGGAATTTGATGACAAAAAATTAGTTAAAAAATGATAAGGGAAATGTGGCATTGTGAGGTGAATTTTGCATACCACATGAGCTCTAAGCAATATAAATGAAGGAATGAGACTGATTACAGTCAATCAACTTATGTGATGGATCTCATTTTGCCTGAATCTATCTTGCTTGTGAAGTATTTCTATAGTAATGGGGAGGAAATGTGTAGCACTTCATGCTTAGATGCTTAAAGATTTTGTGAAAAAGCCCAATGACACCAAATGCAGTGCAACGCATGGTTCAACAATTTTAAGATACAGGCAGTTTGACAGTTCAACCAGGAAGATGACAAAAATCTTAAATTCCATAAATGTCTGAAGATGTAACTGCAGTTGAGCAGTCAAATAAGAATTTGACTGTAAGTTCATGCAAAATAAGATCATTAGATCTGCCATACACAGTATGGGGAACTTAGCAGTAAAGGATTGCACTGCTATGCAATCCTTTAAACTCAACCACAGCTGAGAGTTGCAAAGGGGAGATGCCAGCATTTAAGAAACATTTGAGTTGTCATTTCTGGCATGCATGGAGGCGAATGAGATTGGTCTTGGAACATCATTTCATGTTTATGAAACAAGTTCCTTTACATTTGCTAAATGGTCACAGTATGGATAGGATTTATAGCCGAGTCCGTTATCAGGCCATTTCTCTTTGAAGAAATCCATTAACTAGAACTGATGTGCACAGTCACAGATGACAAAACTGTGTGGTTAGAAGTTTCATTACCCCATAACTGCCATAGAGAGAGGGTGCCTAAACACAAGTGTTGGAGTACTTCCCCACATAGGAAGTGAAGTTCAACAATTATTGTGTCAACATTTCCCAGTTGATAGAGTAATCAGTTGCTCATTTTCTATGAAATGGCCACTGCATTCACCAGACTTTAACCCTTGTGACCTTTTTGGCTACTTCAAAAGTATGATGTATTAAGGGCAAAATTCTTTACCTGGGCAGATATGACAGACAAAATTGCACATCGTGTGCAAAACTTTGAGAGATCAGTTGTGTTCCACTGCAGATAATGCTATAAGATGATGGTATCAGCTATTGGTCGTGCACAATGAGTGTCGCCTCCATTGATTATCTGGATCTAATTGTAGGATGTCAGATCTATGTAATGTTTTTTCCTATCACATTATTTTATGAGATGAGTGAAACAAACATCATTGAATAGCTTCATTTATCACTGACTGACATATCCGGTTCAGATTAATATAATTTTCTTCCACTCGTATGATACCCATCAAATTTGAGGGCATTTTGTCTACTGGTTCTCTATACAGATTGCAGAGGATTCAGTTGCTGCAGGCTGACCAGATTGCTAAACTTCAGCATGCAACCAGATTGAGGTAACTTGAATGTCAGTTCCAATAGTCAGAATTGTTAAGCACTGCAAACTGTGCTTTCTATAGTCCATCTGAAGAAGAATATCTATGCCTCCCCCCCTCTTTTTTTTTTGCTCATAGAAACTAAAGGATAGTGATATAGGTGAAAAGATTTGCTAAAGTGAATTTTCTGTTGAAAGGGGCAGTGGCTCACAGGAAATTCTTTGTAAGAGTTTTGCACACAGTCTGCAATTGTGGGTGAGTGTCATATGAGACCTACCTATATTTCCTAAACCCATTTTTAATAAAAGAGGAAAAAATAAAATAAAATGAATTACTGCCAGGTTGTTGTTTACTACTTTAGAATCAAAGAAGACTATTTAAAGCTTATAAAATGGAAACTTGTTATCTTGTCTAATATAAAATTCTTGCTAAAATCCTTATAGATTGAAAAAGAATGATACCCAATTTTTAAAGGAATTTAGTACAGTTTTAATATGTAAACTGCTATTTTAAGATTTCATCTTTTTTTTTCTTTGAATGGTTTTTATTCAACATATGGAAAATATATGTGCCAAGGCTGAAAAAAAATCCAACAAAACAATACATTGTATGTCATATTTTCTTATTAAAGAAAAAAATTGTGTAAGAGATACCAAACACTATTTACAAATGATTGCTGGTCTTTTTTTTTAAAATCAATAATACAATGGATTATGAGTGACCCAGTGAGCTTGAGGCTTATTCTGAGCAGACTGATGGCTTGTGAACAGAGATTTATAAGCTTCACTTGTTCCAGGATCTTTTGCAACACTATAGTTTGGCAAGGACTTCTCAGGCAGATTAAGCTTTTGTCTTGGCTTAGTCAATGATGTCATTTTATCGATATTTTTCTGCAAAGGTTTTTCTATAAAAAAAATTACAAAACCTCTTATTTTTTATATATATATTTTTTTACAGTGGGTTAACTACTCTGATTAAGATTAGCAAGAATGTCTTCTGAGAGTAAAGTGTGCAGATAAAATAACTTTGTTAACCTTATCATATTCAATATGATATACTCTTACTGATATTTATTTCTTATTTGTTATTTCCTAGCATGCGGTAACAATTGTATTTTAATAGATGATCCACCGGACGTGTGCCTGTATTCTATTACTGTTACAGACACTGAAGATGTACTATTATTTTTAGTACGAAATATCTGTCTTTTTACTAATTAAAGATTTCACTGTCGTTTTTTTACGTGTTACTTTATTATTTAATTACTATGCCACAGGTTCCACTAAAAATCAGATCCTATAAGATGATTACTTTTGTGAAGGACAACCTTAATCTTCTTCCAAAGCATTCAATGTCTATTGGAGACAGCATGTTCTCCAAGTTCTTACTGTCCTAGTTCATGGAATCTAATGTAATCGAGGTGTTCATCATGACAAATAACATACAAAAATTATGTTAAATAAAAAAAACATTACATACATATTAAAGGTTACTTCTCTTTTACTAAAGTTTAAGTAATCTCGAAAAAAAAAAAAAAAGATTTATGCAGTATGAGAATGTTAACTGCATTAGACTATTCTATCTAAAAGGCTACACACTGATAATTCTGGGAGAATATATTTCCTTTAGTAATGGAACAGAATATTAAACTAATAATGAAGCACAATATATAACTTGTCATTTGTTCTATGTGGTGTGCACACAATAATTCTCATATTGCAGTACATTATTGTGCATAAATGTATAGTACAATAATTTACTGTATGGGGATCATGTACATGAATTACCACTTACCATTTGTATCTTTTCTTTCTCCTGGTTGATTGTCACTCATTTTCATTTTCTTTTCTTGGCTTTCATGTATTTCTCCTTTATGCTTCTTTGTTTTCTGCATAAGATATGATAAAACTGATTATTCATTAAGAAAGGTATATTGGGGACATAAATCAAATAATATAAATTCAGATTATCAAAATTATGTGAAAAATATCACCTTTTGAAGTTTGGCTAATAATCTTCTTTCTTCCATTTTTTTTTCAAGAACTGCCATCTCTTCTTGACTTCCATTAATAAGAATAATATCATCTTCTGAAAATGCTTTCCCACACTAATAAAAGAAAGTGCTTTAAGTCAGTTAAATTCAATTACTAACTAAATATACAATAATTACTACATTAATGCCAATCATTTTATTGCTTAGGAGTTTTAAAACTATGCTAGAGTACAGTTTTTTAAACATTTATTTTTTTAAAAAATAATGTAGAAACCCTTCTCTAGTATTAAATGTGGCATCAATATTGATGATCTTAATCTTAGCTCTTTACTTTATGCAGATGATGTTATACTTCTGAATAAATCCAGAATATTACAATGCTGCAAGATTCCCTGACTAAGAATAACTTTTTTAATAAATTTAATATGAAAATCAACAATAAAAAGACAAACACAATGAAAATAGGCAGAAACATTGAAAACATCAACTGTATCCTGAATGGTGAACCTATAGAACACGTAAAACATTTCAGCTATTTAGGCACAATTTTTAGTGAAGATGGTAAATTAAATAAGGACTTGCAATTGTTAGCATTCAGGAATGTGTTAGTAGAGCTAATCTCAGTGGTATGGTCACTTATATAGAATGGGAGAGGAAAGATTAGCAAAATAAGTGTTCTTTGCCAGATTCGCAGGGAAAAAACCCAGAGGAAGACCAGAATGTAGATGGGTTAATACAATAAAAAAAAGTGACTTAAAAGACAGAAATATAAGATCTGATAATATTGAAATCTTGACAGATAAAATTAATTTGGAGGAAAATTGTTGATCAGAAGTTGGTGTAACTTTTTCCATGTAGTACTATCATACTTATTCTGTACACCCCCTTAGGGTACAGAAACATGAAACTTTGGGAGTTTCATGTTTGAAAATTTCAAGCCCAATCAATGGTTTCACAACAGGTAAAAAAAAAAAAAAAAATTCATCTTTTTCCAAAACACAATCACAAAAACATCAATATCCACAGCAGAATTTGAACATAAAAGCTGTTGGTTGGAGAGTGAGTATGCTAACCAGGCTAGCAGTTATTACCTATAGAACTTTTTTCTGTCCAGTGAACAGAACAGAAATAAATAAAATGTGAAGGTCATTACCAAAGTATATCTATTAGGTGTCATTCTAATCCACATTATGCACAATGATGTATGATATTTCATAGGGCCTATATATAATTGCCAAGAAGATTAAAAAGGTCATTTACAAAAAACCCTGGTTTATATTACTTTTACATGAGACAAGGATTTGCTTTCTTGTTCTTTTCAAGAAAATCCTCAGAATATTACTGATTTTTTTTGTCTGTCTAATGAAATTATTTCAATCAGCTGACACCTAGGTGTTTAGACATTAATGACACTAAAATGATACAAATGATAATAGATAATAAGTTTTTTTCCCTTTTTTTTTTTTTTTTAAATATCAACACACGAGCATTAGCAAAACATTACTGCTATGTAGAGTATGGGTGAGGTTTTCTAGTAACTGCAATTTTTAAGAAACACCTCAAGGCTGTTCTAGACAGCAGAAGCAGATAAAATAAAAGTAGCTTCTCTTAAAGATTTGTGTTTATTTCATAAAATGTTGTAATAATGAACTGTACATTTTAATATATATATAGGAAAAAAGTAAAATTTAATTAGTATTAGATATTAAAAAATAACACTCAAAGTTTCATGATTGTAAACAAACAAAAAAATGAAACAAACCAAAAAATTGTTAAAAAATATATTTATAAATTTATTTTCTTTACTGTGCCTAAAAAGGTTCATATTATGAGTAAAAGTTTTTTTCCAGCATCTACAGGAATATTAGTTTCCCAATATTTTTTTTAAAAAAATAAGTCAATTATAACATTTTGCTCATCTTAAGCCCAAAAAATAAGATTGTAATACAAATAATAATACAGACATACATACATCTTCAAGGCCCGTCTTTCCTAATTGGGTTGTGGGGGCAATAGCTGGAAGAGGAACTTCCAATGGTCACGATCCTCTGCCACCAAGCTCAGGTGTTCTGGTGGGATTCCCAAACGTGTCCACTCAAGGTTTTGGATATAATCTATCCAGCGAGTCCTTGGTCTTCCACGTGGCCTCCAACCCTCTGGCTTAGCAAAGAGCGCCTGCTGAGGGAGCCTCTCTTGTGGCATTCTGACCAGGTGCCAGTACCAACGTAACTGTGATCTCTCAACATGGAGAAGCAGCGGTTGAGTATTGAAGGTTTCCCAAATTGCAGAGCTTCTGACTCTGTTGAGTCTTGTCAGCCCCACAACCCTCGAAGGAACCTCATTTCAGCCGCTTGGATTCGTGTCCACATTCTTTCGGTCATTACCCAACTCTCATGACCATATGTGAGGATGGTTACATAGACTGTATTAAAGACAGCCAGCTTTGCCTTCTGGCTTAACTCCCACTTCAATACTACCGAACGGCCAGGTTCCCGCAATATTGAGCTTGCTAAGTCAATTCGAGTATCTAGCTCTACGTCCCATTTTCTATCATTCATGAATATGGACCTAAGGTATTTAAACTTCTCCACCTGCCTCACTGGGACTCCACTTACATGTAGAGTGCACTGGGATGGTTGTCTTGGGACCACAAATGTTTGTTTTGGCCTTGATCTTCATTCCGGCATCTGCACAAACAGCTACAAACCTATCCAGGGTCTGCTGGAGGTCATCTGGAAGAACTAAGCAGAACTAGGTCATCTGCAAAAAGCAGACGTCCAATGCTATATCTTCCAATTCTGACACACCCACTGCCTCGGCTGTGCCTATCAATCCAGTCCGTAAATATTATGAAAAGGAGGGGTGACAGAACACACCCTTGGTGGAGGCCAACGGAGACTGTGAAAAGTTCAGACGCTGTGCTGTTTATCCTGAAACAAAACCCTGAGCATTCATACAGGGACTTGATGGCAGCTAATAGTTGGCCATCCACTCCATACTCCTGTACTACTTGCCAAAGCTTATCCTGAGGAACCCAGTCATATGCCTTCTAATGTGTAGACATTCTTGACATATTCCCAAGATTTCTCAAAGACTTGCCTTAAAGTGAAGATTTGGTCAGTTGTGCTTCTACTAGGACGAAAGCCACATTGTTCTTCCTGGAGCTTTGACTCAACTATGCTCCTGCACCGTCTTTCCAAGCACTTAGCATACACTTTCCCAGGCAGGCTCAGCAGAGAGAGATGCCACGATAGTTACTGCACTCCTTCTGGTCTCCCTTCTTAAAGACTGGTATTATTATGCCTGTCTGCCATTGCTTTGGTGCTTGCAAAGATATCCAAGCAGCCTGACACACTCGAGTCAGCCAGAGAACACAGTCTCGATTTAAGGCTTTTAGCATTTCGGGCCGAATTTCATCATCGCCAGCAGCCTTGCCTGATTTTAGCGATTTTATTGCTAAACGTACCTCTTCTGCTGTGAGACTAGTCATTGCCCCGATCTGCACCTCTTTAATGCAACTGCTGGGCCACTCGGGTTAAGAAGACTCTCAAAGTATTCCCTCCATCTGTGGAGGATATCCTTCTCGGTTGTTAAAAGTGGACTATCAGAGGCCTTAATTGCCCTTGCTGTGCACGATTTCCTCCCTCGAAGGCAGCAGATGGTCTGCCAGAATACTTTGTTTGCATTTGCATAGGATGAGTCTAATCTTTCTACAAAGGATTCCCAAGCCTTCTGCTTTGCTGTCTTTACTGCCTCAGCAGCAGCTTTTCGTACCTCAGCATACTGCAAACACATCTCAGGTGACCTGACTCTAAGCCATGTTAGGTAGGACTCCTTTTTTTGCCCGGACAGTTTTTCGGACTTCTTGGTTCCACCAAGGTGTCCTTTTCTCACTGTCTGTTGCCACGCCGAGCCGCTTTCTGTCACACCATGAGAGTGCAGAGGCAGTGACAGCTGTTCTGAACAGCTTCCATTCCTCCTCAACATCTGCAGTATGCTTGGGGATCTCTTTGAACCTGAAGGAAATGTCACCTGAAAAATTCTTCCTCACAGCCTCATTTTCCAATGTCTCCCATTTCACGTGGTATAGCTGCTTAGGCTTACCAGCATTGATGGTAGCATCTGGTTTCTGATGCCGTTGAGTGCACACAACAAAGTGGTGGTCAGTTGACAGTTCTGCCCCTCTTCTCACACGAACGTCCAACACAGGAAAATAGGTCTGCTGAGACTATAAAGAAGTCAATCAGAGATCTTTGTTCTAGTGTATCCCTGTACCAGGTATACTTATGGCCTTCTCGGTGCTGGAAGAAGGTATTCATTATGGACAAGCTGTTAGTACGGCAGAAGTCCAATAATTTCAACCCATTCGCATTAAGGTCAGGGGGCATCGTTCCTCCCAACCACACCCCACCATGTCTGGTCATCTGTTCCAACATGCGCACTGAAGTCACCCATTAGCAGGACTGATTCCATGTCTGCCACCCTGTCAAAAGCAGCATCCACTTCCTCTAGGAAGGCAGAGTATTCTGACTCCAGATTAGGTGCATAAGCTTGCACCACAGGCAAATCATGGTTTTTCATCTGAAGCCTTAACACACACCCGTCCCCCCAATGGGATCCACTCAGCAACACAGTCTAACAGCTGGGGGATTGTGAGTATCCCCACACCTGCCTGAGCAGACATTGTCGGGCTAACACCAGAGTAGTAGAGCTTCCACCCCTTATCCAGGTCGACAGTTCCAGAACCTCTCCTCTTGGTTGAAGAAAGCCCAACTAAGTCTAGCCAGTAGCGCTTGGCTTCCTCGACCAGTTCCAACTCCTTCCCTGTCAGAGAGAAGATGTTCCAGTTGCCTAAAGCCATAGCCTGGTGCCGTTGTCATTGCCATTTCTGTCCTTTTGCAGAACCATTTCTTTGCGCTGTCCCCCAAACACCTCCCCAAATGGGTAGCGGGCCCAATGATGGAGTTTCCTCTAGCAGAGTGCTGAGGAGTGGTGTCTAAGGGAGACTGTAACATATTTTTCGAACGGGTCCCTCTGCCTAAAACCTGAACTCGTCCCTTGGTAACCCGTGCAACGGACGATGCGCTATGAACATTTTTTGATAATAATAACAATAATTATAAATATAATTATTTACATAAAATTTAATTTAGAAAAAATTCATAAGTGTTATACTCTCTCTCTCACAACCTTTCCTAGTTGGAAGAAATGCTAACTAGAGCTCTAGGTGGCAGATGACTTTCACTGCCCAGTGAAATACCACCATCCTTATTATTAGAAGTGTGAAGTGGCCATTGCCATGTTTTGTCTCTAGAGTAGGGTTTCAAGTTTTCAGCATACTCCCTTTTTATTTCTATATGCAGTGTAGAGGTGGATTTGTTGTTCATGCTCTCCACACTGTAATTATTTAACTATGAAGCCAACACCTGCTCCATTTGAGAGTACATCAGTGAAGTGGTTTCGCCAGGCTGGCTGTCAGACAGTACAAGGAACTGAACCTGTTGATAACACATCAGAAAACTTCCTGATCAACTGGTGAATAATCCTGCTACTGTTTACTCTGCCAAGTTGTGCCTGAAGGGAGTATATGAGTAGAGAAGCTGGTGGTGAAGGCACTGTTGAGGCAATTCCTTTGTGGGAGTTGTGATTACAAGTCACCTCCTGTTCTCTAAATTTTCCTAATATTCTATTCATCATCATGAAAGACAACATAAAAAAATTAGTGTTAATGCAGTTAAAAAATGTCCCACAAAAAAAAAAATCTCAATGTATCAAAAAACTGCAAAAAGCAACAAAAATACAGGGTGCCATAAAATAGCTTTCCCTCTTTGGAGGCAACTGTAGCTAAAACCAATAAACGAAATGAGACCAAATTTTATATTGAGACTTTTGATGGCATGGGGAGATGATTTCTGCGAAAAAAAGATTTAGTACCAAAATTTACCAATAGGGGAATTTTGGTGCTGGCAGAGCCGAAAACAAGCAGATAATTATATTAAAGGCAGATTAAATGGAATAAGTAGGAAGCATATTGAGCACAATTTGTCAGGCATTTGAATAACTGCCTGAATGTTCCCAATCCTTTTTAAGTGGAATTGGTGCTGCTCTCATGTTCGCACAATACAATTTGCATAATTAATCCTTTTTACCTGCGTTTACTGCAAATATTTGACTGCTTTCAGCTCCGCCAGTGCCAAAATTTCCCCTATCGGTGACGTTTGGTACTAAATTTTTTTTCGCGGAAATCATCTCCCTATCCTTCAAAAGTCTCAATATAAAATTTGGTCTCATTCTATTTATTGGTTTTAGCTACAGATGTCTCCAAAGAGGGAAAGTTATTTTATGACCACCCTGTATTTCCCCTAAAAAATCCAACAAAACAATGAAATTCCATGTAAACACCTGTGGACCCAATTCTAATTTATCACTATTTAAAGACATTCTCTGTGAGCACGTCCCCTAAACTTTCCACATTACATTATGCGTGATGCCTTCTGCAAGAAGGGCAAGACTTGTGCATTTGTCAGGAATGATATCTCATGCCAAAAATTATCAAGACTTGGCTTCTCCTTACCTAACTTGATTGTCTTCATTTGCTGCCTCTACTGCTTTCAACACTGATGACTTTACTGGCCCTTTTTGATTTATCTTTGAAAGTCAATTACATACAGTCTTATTACCCTAACATTGAGATAATCTTCGTTGAGATATTGGGGACTGTCTCCCCCCCCCCGGAGGGTTCTGCAGGCTGGCTGCCATTAGTATACAGGACTAAACCAGATAATGTTTCCAAGGTTTCCTGATCAGCCAGTGCATTATCTCACTGCCATCTAAGCTGCAGGTCAAGCCTGGATGGAGACTGTGTAATGGTATGTGATGACTACTATTGAGACCACATTATGGCATCAAGATTGGATGTTCTCTATATAGGCAACTATATATATATCCAAAAAGTGATCTACCATCAACTATTAAATTATAAAGGATGTGTTACTAAAGAAATGCCACCTCAACAGTTTACCTAGAAGACCTCCTAGTAAAGAAAGATCCAATGTTGGGTGTGTGGAGAGGATTGTCAATAGAGTAACTGTCCATTCTTTAGATCATTACTTAAACTGTGTTTTGGGGAACTTAGGGCTGTGTAAAAACATCTAGGGATTCCAATAAGTAAACAGCATAAGTTAGATTCCTTGTTTTAAAATGATAGAAGCCCAACAGAAGGATCAAGAATAGGTTGGTCAGTATTGAATTCATTCAATTTCAGCAGCGAAACAAATGTTCTAGGGATGCTTAAGGGTCAAAGGTGTATAACTGAGGAGAACTCCATGTAGACTTTAAAGGAATGAGGAGAAGTGACCCGGCTTCTGACCTAATGTCCAATCCTCACCTCGTGGTGCACCCTGTTAGGTATCTACCTGGATACTGAATGAACGAGGATGGGCTGGCAATTTGGGATTTAGCCAACCAAATCGAATTCTTATTGGCTTAACCCACGATATAAAATGATAGTACAACATGACAGAATTTCATGCCGGATGGAACGTCGCCTGGTTAAACAAGGGCCCTCCTTTGTTTCTGCCAGGGAACCAGGGCAAACAGCGAAAAGTCAGCTATTGGAACAAATCATAAAACACACCCCAACTCAACATCACTAGAGTTCAAGATCGGTACTATCAACATAAGAAGCCTGAATGGTAAAGAAATGGAGCTAAGTGAGGAATTGGATAAGTACCAGATCGACATAATAGGGGTGACTGAAACAAAAAAAACCAAAACTGGTGAGCTCTTTCTGAGCCATAAATACAAAATGTTATATTCAGGCAGTGACAATCAAGGAAAAGCAGGATTAGCCATATTATCAACAATAAATACGAGGCTAATCTTCTTGATGGCAGGCAGTATCAAGTGGAGCGATGTGAGCAAATATCAGAATGGAGAACTGGACAATGAGACATTTGTGCATAACAAAAAAGACAAAAACTGGTGAGATCTTTCTGAGCAATAAATACAAAATATTATATTCAGGCAATAACAATCTAGGAAAAGAAGGAGTAGCCATAGTATTCAACACTAAATACGAGGCTAATCTTCTTGAATGGCAGGGCAGTCTCAAGTAGAGTGATGTGGGCAAATATCAGAATGGGGAATTGGACAATGAAACCAAGGCTGGTACGGCCAAGTTTAAACTTGGAAACCCAATTCTTAATTGTCGAAAACGAAGGAGAAGAGTGCCCATAAACTTTTATGAACTTCGAATGAATTTCTTTTAGCGTTAAACCTTCTTTTACATAGAATTGTATAACCGCACGATACTCAATTTTATCCATTTCAAGGAGTACAGACAAAACTTTTGCTTCAGACAGCTGTAAAGTGAGTGGGATGTGAATTTTAAGCATATCTTATGATATTCATTATAAGTGGCATACCAAAGGTAGAAATGGAGGAATTTTTTGAGGCTTTAGAGAAAGCAAATGACAATGAAAAACTGGTCCATGTTGGGGATCTAAACAGAAGAGTAGGAAATGATTGTCACACATAAAAAAATATTTTGGAAAAATTTGGAGAAAAGAGCAAAGCAAAATAATGGCCAATAGCTGTTGGATTTCAGCTCAGGACATGGACTGGTTATTACTAATACAATGTTCCAACATAAAAATGTGCACAAATTCACATGGCAGCAAGGAATAAGAAAAGTCCCATTGACTATGTTATTGTTGATATTGATGACATTAGAGAGTACAGAGGATTTGAAATTTTAAGTGATCATCATTTAGTCTTGAGCAAGAAAAAATTGAATTTCATATTGAAAAGAAGAACACATAAGAACGTTTTCATGTGAATAAAAGTTGAGCAGCTCTCAGATGTGAACTGTAGACTGAAATATACAAACATTATTCAAAAAAAAAAAAAAAAAAAAATGAAAGAGTTTGAGAAAAAGAATCAAACCTTGGAGATTCAGTGGCAAGCTCTGAAGAAAACATTGACTGATTCAGCCAGAGAGGCATGTGGTGAGGTTGTCTGCAAGGACAGAAAAAATAAGAACTCCTTGGTGGATACAGGAAGTTAATGAGGCAGTGAAGGAAAAGAAGAAAGCATATCAAAAGTTCCTGGTAAATAAGTCAGCTTATGCTCTTAGAGAATACAGAGACAAATGTAAGAAAGCTAAACACTGTGTAAAACTAGCTAAACAAAAGTCATGGGAAGACTTTGATAAGAACATTGAAAATAAATATCAAGAAGGTGGCAAAATATTCTGGAGGTTGTTGAAGCTCAGAATGGAGGAAAGAGTGCTTTAGAAATGATAAAGGTTAATTGAAAGCTGGAGAAAAAGATATCCTTGAAGTATGGAGTAATTACTTTGAACAATTGCAAAATGAAACTAGCAGTGATGACAGCACAGTGATAAAAAACACTCACCAGGCATGCAATCAGGAATATATATCCATACTTGAAGTAGAAAAAGCCATCAAAAGTCTGAAATGTGGAAAGTCAGCTGGAGTAGATGATATTCGACCAGAAATGCTCAAGTATGGTGGTATAGAAGTCTTACACTAACTCCACTGAATAGTTCAGAGGGGTGAATTCCAGATGATTGGAGTAGAGCTCTCATAGTATCCATATATAAAAAGGGAAATAAAACTGAATGTGAGAATTACAGACGTATTTCTCTAATGAGTGGCTGGTAAGATTTATGCAAGTATACTTGAGAAACGATTGAGAACGATTGTGGAAGAGAAGCTTGGTGAAGAACAAGCTGGATTCAGGCCAAATGCAGGCTGTCAGGATCAGATTTTCACTTTACGACAAATAGTTGAGAAATATGAGAATATAACAAAGATCTGTATTTAAGTTTTGTAGATCTGGAAAAGACATATGACAAGATACCGAGAGAGAAGCTATGGAAAACGCTACAATTGTATGGTGTCAGTGAGGCATTATATGAAGCAATACTTAGTCTTTATTTGAGTTGTAAGTCAACAGTTAGAATTGAAGTACAGGAAGATGGTTTCATGTTAAATCTGGTGTCAGACAAGGATGTACATTATCCCCTCTCTTATTCATTATCTATGGTTCACATTATGAAGGAAAGTGGTATTAAACATGATATCAAAATTGGAGATGTTAATCTCAACTCTTTGCTTTATGCGGATGATGTTCTAAATAAATCCGCTACAAGTCTGCAAGATTCCCTGACTAAATTGAATAACTATTGTAATAGATTTGGTATGAAGGTCAGCAATAACAAGACAAAGACAATGAAAATTTGGCAAAAGCATTGAAAAGATCAACTGCATTGTGAATGGAGAACCTATAGAATAACTAAAACATTTCAGCTACTTAGGCAAAATATTTTGTGAAGATGATAAATTAAATATGGAAATAGACAACAGAATCAACAAAGCTGGTATGGTAAGAAGTGAACTTAATAAATTTAAATGGAATAAGAGAGAAACATTAAATTAGCTGTATACAAGACAGCGTTCAAACCAATTTTAACTTATGGATCTGAGAGCTGGGTTAGAAGTAAAACACTTGAGCAAAGACTAGAGACCGCAGATATGAGAGTCCTGAGAAAGATTAGGGGCATGAACAGATGGCAATATCATATTAAAAATGAGGAAATAGGAAAGAACTTAACATTGTTAACATCCAGGAATGTGTTAATAGAGTTAATCTCAGGTGGTGTGGTCACTTAAACAGAATGGGAGAAGAAAGATTAGTAAAACAAGTGTTCTCTGCCAGGTTGGCAGGAAAATGACCCGGAGGAAGACCAAGATATAGGCGTTAGAAGACAGAAATATAAGATCTGATAATGTAGGAATCTTGACAGGTAACAGATTTGGAGGAAAACCGTAGGAAGTTAGTAATGATGTAAGTTTCATGTAGTGCTATCATATCCTGTACACCCCTTGAGGGTAAATTGTCAGGAATTTGATGATGAAGAACAAATGTTCAATCTGGAAGATATATCTTCTCAACATGATGATAATGAACAAATGTTCTATCTGGAATATATCTCTCCTCAACATAACACTAAAAATGTTGAACAATTTATTATCTGATTAATATTGGATAAGAATCCATAGCAAATATGGCCCCTAACTTAAATAGCATTTATGATCCTGCTTTGTTGCAGTGACTGCAACAAGGATGTACACTGCTGAAAATAGGTTGAATTTCATGCCCATTTTAAGAATCTCTAACACACGTTACACGAAATATCGACAATTTATGCCATTCATTGCAAAATGATATTTTTCATTAAGATTTGTGCATTTAGTGAGTGAACAATTTTATTAAACTGATGTATTTCTAGAACAGTTATGCTATTATTTATGTATCTGCTTATTTATTATTTATTCTATTATTCTATTACAGTCATCCCTCGACTTATGTCCGTTCGAGTTACGTCCATGATCCCATAAGGGAATAAATTACATTTTTGACTATACTTTCGAACAAGACTCAAGCAAGCGTAAAGTAAAAAGGTTTTTATTTAGCAGCAATGCAGTTTCAATAGCGCATTCAGCGGCAACCTCCTTCGGCACTTGGCTTCAACAGTTCCTCTGTTGATTTTGTGTTTGAAAAATAGGTTATTTGTGTATTTATCATTAAATATTTCGCGATATTTTGTGCAACATGGCCCCTACACGCCCAATTAAAAACCCAATGAAGAATCACAGAAAACCAGGCAAGCAATTGATTTTGAAACAGAGTTGCAAGTTCAACAACAGTTACGAAGCAATGACAAGGTCCTATCGGTGATTATAAAAGCTACTTCCATCATGCATAGAGGACCTGAACCAAAAGCACATACTTCTTAGCACTATGACCATGACAGCTAAGGCACCAAGTCTCTTCAACATGCTGAAGGAGAAAGCAGGACCCGATTACAACTAAGAAGTCAATGCTTCTTCTGGTTGGTTCAAGAGATTCAATCAGCGATTAGCACTGCATAATGTGAAAATGTATGGTGAATCTGCAAGTTCCGATGAGAAGGCTGCCAAGGAGTATGTGGAGAAAATGGATAAAATTATTCGTTGGAAAATTATTTGCCACAGCAAATATTTAATATGGATGGACCTCCTTGTTTCGGAAAAAAATTCCCGAGCGGACAATTCATCCACAAAAAGCTAAAATCTATTACTGGTTTCAGTGCTCTTAAAGACCGTGTTGCGATTCTGTTAGGGGAAATGTGGCTGGATATAAACTGAAACCATTTGTGATATGGCACAGTGAGAATCCACGAGCCTTCAAAAACATTAGGAAGCATGCTCTTCCAGTTCATTAGTGGAGATATAAGAAGTCGTGGATCACTCAAAAATTGCTTGCAGATGCCTTAATCAATGTTATGCGAGTGAAATGGAAAGCCATTTGTGTGAAAGAAAATGTAGAATTTTAATTTTATTAATTCTAGATAATGCCCCAGGTCATCCATCTTATATTGGCAATCTTCACCAAGTTCATGGTCATGTTTCTCTCTCCAAACACTACTTCATTGATCCAACCGATGGATCAGGGAGTTCTTGTAGTGTTTAAGGCTTATCCAAGGAGAACTTTTTCACTATGGAAAATTTATGGATGATTATATGGAAAAAGACATTAAAAGGTTTGTGCACGATTTTGGAAGTTTTGAAAAAAAAAAATGAAGACCTTTGCAAATTGAGTGAAGAAATAGTGGGCCTAGCGAACAATCTGAATCTTGAAGTGATGATGACGACATAGTTCAACTCATAGAAAGTGTCCCTGAAGACCAATGAAGAATTGGTTGCACTGGAGGAATGTGTTGCAGAAGAGAAAAAATGGGAAAAGAGAAACAAGAAGTAGTTAAGCAATTCGTAGTGAAGGGCCTTGCAGAGAAATGTTCTCTGCAGTTAGCAAAGTTCTCAAAATGGTTGAAGACATGGACCCCAACGCTGAACGCCACTTCAACATTGGGATCAATGTAGAAAGTTTCATGTGCTTTTCTTTCTACTTTCGCAGTAGAAAGGAAAGCACATGATGTATTTGCTTGCTATAAACAAATATATGATGAAAAGAAGAAGAGGAATAAGCAAAGCACATTGGACATTTTCATCAAAAAAAAAAAAAAAAAAGATTACAGAGGAGCCGCAGCCTGGTCCTTCACATAGGGAAGGTAATAAGGATGTGATTATGAAAGAAGATTTGGGTGACTATTCTTTTGTTTTATAATGGCAGTAACACACAGTACAGTTTTATAAGGTTTAAAAATTAAAATGATAGTATACCTATTACTGCTAAGTCCCTAACCCCTATAACTCTGTTGATTTAATGTATCGACTTACGTCCTGCCAGATGGAACGGAACCCCAAGTCGAGGGATGACTGTATTTGCATATTATGTATCATATGATCCTTGATTAAAATATTTTGCCCATAGCCATTCATTGTCATAAATTACTCAACAATAATTTATGAAAATTTGCATAATGTTCCATGAAAGAGATTTATGTAGGGTTCTGCAGTTTCAAAAAAGTTGACTACTTTCATGTTACTTTCAACAAATCTGAATTCACCTCAATCAAATTATGTCCCAATTTATATTTTCTGTTTCTAATCTTTTCCAGTCTTTTTTATCATAGTAAAGATCTACAGATGTAACAGAATAATTACATTTTTCAAATTTCATATGAATAGCAGAGCTCCTCAAGAGGTTTAAGTCGCATTAGTTACACATTTGAGAAAAAATTACATCGCATCATTAAATTCCTAATGCGTACTGGACTCGTCACAGCAGATGCAACTCAGGCTGAGGCCAGTGGTGCATTAAGTCTGTTAAATTGTGTGTGTTCTAATAGCTGGTTTTCCTGCTTTGTGGGATGAAAAACTTGAGTTTCCAGGAGTAAAAACCCTGCCACCTCCCTATGGCTAACTCGCCTTCAGTTGAAAAGCAGGGGACAATATATTACAATAATATTACAGGTAAATATTATGTCATTAAAAACTTCCTATTGAAAATTTTCCTCCAAATTTGTCCTATATGTGGGAAATATAAGACTTCTGCATATATCACTTCTAGGTCCAGCTTCCACTGATGAGATCTCAAATAAAGGCTGGTCTCAGTAGTGGCCCTTCCTATAATGCATAGTATTATAGGAAGGGCCACTACACACCTGAAATGGTGTGTGCTTTGCATTATGGGATACCAAGGCAATTACTGTGAAGTCATTACCAGTTGTGAATATAGTTAATGTGCAAACTTTGTTTGCTTACACTTGGATAAAGATTAAACAATATAATTTCTCAACATCTTTAATATACAGGGTGTCCCAAAATTCACGCAAGATTTAAATTTAGCGCCATTTGTGTGGTAAAATGTTGCCAACAAGAAAAAAAAAGACAGCATGACAGCTGACAGTTCAGAGTTATTAAAAATGGAGCGCTACACGAAAGAACAACGCATTTTCATTGTTGAGCAATATTTTAAAAAGAATGAAGGTTTGGCAGCTACAGTTCGCAATTTTCGTACAAAATATGGTCGGAATAGTGATTTAACTTCAACTGTGAAAAGATTAATTAAAAAATTCAAGGAAACTGGATCAATTAGTGATCTTATACACTCTGGCCGTCCTTCAACAAGTCGTTCAACGGAAAACATCGAAGCAGTTCGTGAGAGTGTTGCTGAGAGTTCAGGAACATCAATTCGGCACTGTGGTCTTGAATTGGGCATTTCGAGAAGTTCTCTACAGCGTGTTCTCACGAAAGATTTGTATCTTTATGCTTACAAAGTTCAATTGACTCAAGAACTGAAGCCTACTGACCACACACAGCGAAGAGAGTTCGTTGAATGGATTATGGAACAACAACAAGTGATGCTTATTTTTCGAACAAAATCATCTTCAGCGATGAGGCTCACTTTCATCTTGATGGCTTCGTTAATCGACAAAATTGTCGCATTTGGGGTTCAGAAAATCGATGAATGATTGTTGAGAAACAAATGCCACAACGTGTCACTGTTTGGTGCAGATTTTGGGCTGGAGGCATCATCGGTCCATTCTTCTTCGAAAATGAGGCTGGTAAAGCAATAACAGTTAATGGTGCTTGCTATTGCGACATGATAATCCAGTTTTTTGTGCCTAAATTGCAAGATATGGATGTGGACAACATGTGGTTTCAACAAGATGGTGCCACATGCCATACAGCCCAAGAAACAATTCAATTACTGCATGAGTCATTTCCTGGTCGTGTAATTTCCCGTTTTGGTGATCAGAATTGGTCGCCCAGATCATGTGACTTAACGCCGTTGGACTTTTTTCTTTGGGGTTTTTTGAAGTCTAAGGTTTATGTCAACAAGCCCATGCCTTGAAGGAGGAAATTGAGCGCTGTATCAACGAAATTCAGTCCCATTTATGCAAAACGGTCATGGAAAATTTCAACAAAAGAGTGCGTATGTGCCAGCAAAGCCGTGGAGGCCATTTACCCGATATGCTATTCCATGCATAACCCTATACTGTATACTTTATGAATCAATAAGAAATTACAATTTTTAATTAAAAACCTGTGTTTTCTATCAAAATTATTTCTTGCGTGAATTTTGGGACACTCTTTATTATCCATCAAGATTCCAATATTATCAGATCTTATATTTTGGTCTTCTAAGCGCTTCTTACTGTATCAACTAATTCACGGATAATTCATCAAGGGGCAAATCATCGCGTGAACTATTGATTGCTGAAAATGTTATTTATCCAGTCAATAGCCACACTTAATTTTTAATAAGGTGTATGGTCTCCATTAATAGCCAAAACAGCGGTACATCTTGATTGCATGGACCAAATAAGATGATCAAACAGTTCTTGTGGGATATTTCCCCACTCTCTTCTGTGAGAGCAATTTCGAGCTCTTGAAATGATTGTGGTGGCATCAGTCGAGCAGAAACATGCCTACCTAAAGCATTCCAGGCATGTTAGATTGGATTACAATTCGGTGAACAGGCAGACCAGTCCATTTGTTCAATACCTTCTTCCTCAAATCACTCTTGTACCAAATTTGCACAGTGTGGATGAGCATTGTCATTCATAAAAATGAATTCTTGGCCAATTGCAGCAGCATATGGACGAACTATAGGTTCCAAAATCTCATTGCAATACCTTTGGGCTGTTAAGGAACAGTTTCTGATAAAATAGGGATCAGTATGGCCACCTACACTTATTCCAGCCCATACCATCAAACTCCCACCTTGGCGTTGGGGTCTTTCACGAACAAACTGTGGATTATTTCTTGTTCCACTTTCACACCATATCAAGATACGTCGGTTATCTGGTTGCAGACTGAACCTGGACCCGTTACTAAAAAGTACACGAGCCCAATCCTCATTTGTCCAATTGCAGTGTTCCTGTGCCCAAATTCTTTGGGCTCTTTTGTGATTTGCAGTAAATGGAATGCAAACCATTGTCTTCGAGCATATAAACCTATGGAATGAAGACAATTTCGAACATTTCTCCTCTCCAGAAAGCGATTCCAAAGTAGCGAAATTACGCTTTGAGATCACGACATGCTTGAGCAACAACTTGCTGCGTTTGTCCAGCTTCTAATCGAACAATGGCTCTCCAAGCCATGGATTCCGGGATATCATGTTGCTCTGCCATTTTTAACAAAATAATGAGTGGTAGGTGACAAGTTTACAACTGAAGTGATAACTATGCACTGTGGAAGTGAGTGCAATAAGCCATGCTTTTATTCCCCCCCACATGCTAATACGGCTAAAACTTGTTTCGACAGGTCTTAACATGATTTTGTACACAGTTGCGTGTTCTACACTGTTGTATATTAAGAACATTTTAAAATAAATATGCTACATTTGTAAATTATTTTTATAATTTATAAGAAAACCAAAATATCCCCTAATTGTTTTGAGCATATATAACGCATATAGTATATGCACATTTTATCTGAACTAATTCAGAAGATGAGGTGTTTCAGTTACTGAATACATGTGTATTTTGGAAATATCTCCACTTTTCCTACATAGGAAAGATATGTTGTACGCTGTTATTGTTGACAGTGCTAATTTATGATCATAGATGCACTTTTGAGTAATCATATTAAAGAAAATGATAATAAAATTACGTAAATGAATTCATTGTAAATCAGCATTATCTAAATTGCCATCTGCAGCTGCAATCCCTCGATTAATGTGCCCCCGATTAGTGCATAATTTTTTTTCTATACCCAAATTCGATTAGTGTGCCTATGTACATCTTAAAAATAAATGTTACAGATTTACAAAATTTTTCTCTCTGTACATTTTTATGGCTAACTATTTTAAAAAAAACACTCACCGGGATGAAATAATTTTGTTACTGATTTAAAACATTTCAAAAAGTGAATTTTAATGGCATACTACACTCTTTCCATGTACACTGTGTTCCAAATTTACCACCAAAATGTAATTCATCTACTAATTACAGAGCCTTTTGATGATCATATCTCGTCCCTCCTTTGCAACTGTTTTCCTTATTTTTTTTAATTTAAAGTATTTTCCCAGCCTTTCATCATGAGTAAAAGAATAAGTGAGCAAAAAAGAGGAAGTGTGAAAACGATTTGAAAAGTAATCTCACTGGAAGAAAAACTTGGAATAATAAAGAAAAATGATATGCAGACCACTCGAAATCAAAGTATTATAATGATTGAATTAGAGAAACTTCTTTCTACACGGATCGAAGATTGTAACCAAAAACGGATCCCGCTAAATACTGACTTTATTAAATCAAAAGCATCAAGTCTTTTTGCAACCTTGAAAGAAAGAGCTATCAATAATGGAAAAGAAGAATTCCACACTAGTGCTGGGTGATTTAAGCATTTCAAAAAAAGAGAAATAGCCTACATAATGTTTGAATTACAGGCAAAGCTGCAAGTGCAGATAATGAGGTGGCCACAAATTATCCAGAGATTTTGAAGAAAATTGTGAAAGGGAGAGGGGGACTATTGTGACCAACAAATATTTAATGTCAATGAAACCAGCCTTTTTTGGAAGTGAATGCCTTCCAAGACTTTTCTGGCCAAATCAGAGAAATCTCAGCCTGTAATTTTAAAGTTTCAAAGTCAAATGACATTTCTGCTGGCAATATGCGAGCCATTTGGAATCACATTCTTCCACATTGTGCAAAATGATTTTAGAGGCTTTTTAAATGAATCTAAGTTAATTAAATCTCATTCTGAGAAATTGGGTGATTCCATCCTGTAAAATTTAGATACACAGTGGGAAGATCCTGAAGAATATGAAGAAAATTTAATCGCTAACAAGCCCAAAAAGATTTCACAGAAACAATTTGAAAATGTTCGTACAATCTAAGTTTTTAAGCAGCAATGCTTAGAGGGTGGCCCTGATGAAGAGAGAAGCAGTAAAATTTGCAGAAGAGTAGAAGAGGCAATAGAGCCATACCATCAGTTGTATGCAAGAAACAGAATGCCCACCAAACTACGTTAGCTCAATTCTTTGATAAGAAGTAGAATAATAAATTGATTTTCTGAATATGTTTTATTGTCTATCAGCTTCATGGTTTTTCTTCAACTAGGCCCTGAGATATACCCTAAATCTTTTATAAAAAATAAGGGTCAAAAAAGAAATTTCAGGAACAAATGAAGGAATGTGGTATTAAACCTGATATCAAAATTGGAGATGTTAATGTCAGCTCTTTACTTTATGCGGATGATGTTATACTTCTAAATAAATCCGCTACAAGTCTGCAAGATTCTCTGACTAAATTGAATAGCTGTTGTAATAGATATGGTATGAAGGTCAGCAATAAAAAGACAAAGACAATGAAAATAGGCAGAATCATTGAAAATATCAACTGTGTTGTGAATGGAGAACCTGTGGAACAAGTAAAACATTTCAGTTACTTAGGCACAATTTTTACTGAAGATGGTAAACTAAATATAGAAATAGACAACAGAATCAGCGAAGCTGGTATCGTGGGAAGTCAATTGAATAAATTCATATGGAATAAGAAAGAAATTAGTCGGAACACTAAATTAGCTGTATACAAGACTGTGTTCAAACCAGTTTTAACTTATGGATCTGAGAGCTGGGTCAGAAGTAAAACACTTGACCAAAGACTAGAGACCGCAGATATGAGAGTCCTGAGAAAGATTAGAGGCGTGAACAGATGGCATCAATGGCAATATCATATTAAAAATGAGGATATTAGGAAAGAACTTGACATTGTCAGCATCCAGGAATGCGTTAGCAGAGCTAATCTCAGATGGTATGGTCACTTAAATAGAATGGGCGAAGAAAGATTAGCAAAACAAGTGTTCTCTGCCAGGTTGGCAGGAAAACGACCCAGAGGAAGACCAAGATATAGGTGGATTGATACGGTACAAAGTGCCTTAGACGATAGAAATATAAGATCTGATAATGTTGGAGTTTTGACAAGTAACAGACCGATTTGGAGGAAAATTGTAGATAGGAAGTTAGTAATGATGTAATTTTTTCATGTAGTACTGTCATATCCTGTACACCCCTTGAGGGTACATGGCAGGAATTTGATGATGATGATGATGATTATACTTTTTCCCATGGGTTATTATATTTGATTAATGCGCCTGTTTTAAAGAACGCATTAATTGAGGGATTGCTGTACTATTCTTTACCTTTTTCTCCAATGCTAGTATTTTCAGACGAAGAAATTCATCTCTCACCTAATAACAATTACAAACATTCATGCCTATTGCGAGTTTCGAATCCACAGCTCATTGGTGGGCGAGGGTATGCTATCTAGTCAGTCATTCATCATCATGGTTTATTTACAATTTACAAGGGAAACGAACTAAATAAATAGGAATAAGAAAAAGTTAATTATTATATGTAGTTTTCCAGGCATCTCTGTTTTGAGCAAGTTGAGTTATTTCTCGTGGAGAGAAAAAGAGAGAGAGGAGAGTATCTGTGCTGATAAGGTGGTTAATATACTGCCAGAATTGTTTTGTTTGAATCTTCCTCTCAGTCTTTGTCCATTTGAGGGGGCATAGAAAAATAAGATGTTGAATTATGGAGAAGGAGGATGTCTCAGTTGATGTCCAAGCCAATCAAGTTGATGTCAGCGTTGGGTTTCAATCAAGGGTTTTTGGTTTGTCTCTCTAACATACTGGAATTATGAATATGATCCTTCCAAGAGTAAGTCTTAAGCAGGTTGTATTAAAGCTATTAATGGTTTTTATTGCTTTCTGGGTGGAACCATCCCATGTTTCTCCACAATACAAGGAGATAGCCTGAGAGGTTGCTTTGTAAAGCCTAATTTTTGTTTCCAAGGTAATGAGGGGCGATTTTGAAATATTTCTTAGATTCCTGTGTTGATCGAGAGTTTATATTTTCTCAATAATATGCCATTTACACTATTATTTATATTGGAACCTAAGTATTAGAAGTCTTCTAATTTTTTCTAAAGGTTGGTTGTGTTCTGTAATGATGGAACCTTGTACTATATTTGTGAGTATTCTAGTTTTATTTCATTTAACTCTCATTCCAAATATTTTTGCAGCTTGGCATAGTTTGTCAGAGTGTTGTTGCACCTTGGCTAAAGATGAGTCTAATACTATATCATCTGCATAGCTGAAGTTGTTAACGACATGATATTTCTGATTACAGTTAACTTTTGTACAGTTCACAAGAAAGTAATTAATTACATATTTCACTTTGGGAGCATCCATCTATATATATATATATATATATTTTTTTTTTTTTTCCAGTAAAAAAAGACAGACATACATACATCTTCAAGGTCCACTCTTCCTAATTGGGTTGTGGGGGCAACAGCTGCAAGAGGAACTTCCAATGGTCACGATCCTCTGCCACCTAGCTCAGGTGTTCTGGTGGGATTCCCAAACGTGTCCACCCCAGGTTTTGGATATAATCTATCCAGCGAGTCCTTGGCCTTCCATCCTCTGGCTTGGCAAAGAGGGCCTGCTGAGGAAGCCTCTCTTGTGGCATGCTGACCAGGTGCAAGTACCAATGTAACTGTGATCTCTCAACACGGAGAAGCAGCATTTGAGTATTGAGGATTTCCCAAATTGCAGAGCTTCTGACCCTGTCGAGTTTTGTCAGCCCTGGAACCCCTCGAAGGAACCTTATTTCAGCCGCTTGGAGTCATGTCTGCATTCTTTTGGTCATTATCCAACTCTCATGACCATAGGTGAGGATGGGGACATAGACTGTATTGAAGACAGCCAACTTTGCCTTCTGGCTTAAGTCCCGCTTCAATACTACCGAACGGTCAAGCTCCTGCAATACTGAGCTTGCTATGTCAATTCGAGTATCTAGCTCTACATCCAATTTTCCATCATTCGTGAATATGGACCCAAGGTATTTAAACTTCTCTACCTGCCTCATTGGGACTACACTTACATTTAGAGTGCATGATTTTTGTCTTGAGACCACAAATGTTGCAGTTTTGGCCGCACTGATTTTCATTTCGGTGTCTGCACAAACAGCTACAAACCTATCCAGGGTCCGATGGAGGTCATCTGTGGAAGGGCTAAGCAGAACTAGGTCATCTGCAAAAAGCAGACGTCCAATGCTACATTTTCCAATTCTGATGCACTCACTGCCTCGGCTGTGCCTATCAATCCAGTCCATAAATATTATGAAAACGAGGGGTGACAGAACACACCCTTGGCGGAGGCCAACAGAGACTGTGAAAGGTTCAGACTTTGTGCTATTTACCCTGACACAAAACTCTGGGCATTCATACAGGGACTTGATGGCAGCTAATAGTTGACCATCCGCTCCATACTCCTGTACTACTTGCCAAAGCTTATCCCGAGGAACCCGGTCATATGCCTTCTCCAAGTCCACAAAACACGTGTAGACATTCTTGGCACAAGATTTTTCAAAGACTTGCCTTAAAGTGAAAATTTGGTCAGTTGTGCTTCTAACAGAACGAAAGCCACATTGTTCTTCCTGGAAATTTGACTCCTGCAACCTCTTTCCAAGCACTTAGCATACACTTTCCCAGGCAGGCTGAGCAGAGAGATGCCACGATAGTTACTGCAATCCTTCTGGTCTCCCTTCTTAAAGACTGGTATTATTATGCCTGTCTGCCATTGCTTTGGTGCTTGCCCAGATATCCAAGCAGCCTGACACACTTGAGTCAGCCAGAGAACACAGTCTCGATTTAAGGCTTTTAGCGATTTTATTGCTAAATGGACCTCTTCTGCTGTGAGATTAGTCATTGCCCCAATCTGCACCTCTTGGATGCAACTGCTGGGCCACCCGGGTTAAGAAGGCTCTCAAAGTATTCCCTCCATCTGTGGAGGATATCCTTCTCGGTTGTTAAAAGTGGACCATCAGAGGCCTTAATTGCCCTTGCTGTGCACAATTTCCTCCCTCGAAGGCGGTGGATGGTCTGCCAGAATACTTTGTTTGCATTTGCATAGGATGGGTCTAATCTTTCTCCAAAGGATTCCCAAGCCTTCTGCTTTGCTGTCTTTACTGCCTCAGCAGCAGCTTTTCGTACCTCAGCATACTGCAAACACATCTCAGGTGACCTGACTCTAAGCCATGTTAGGTAGGACTCCTTTTTCTGCCCGGACAGTTTTTTGGACTTCTTGGTTCCACCAAGGTGTCCTTTTCTCACTGTCTGTTGCCACGCCGAGCCGCTTTCTGTCACACCATGAGAGTGCAGAGGCAGTGACAGCTGTTCTGAACAGCTTCCATTCCTCCTCAACACATTTACAGTATGCTTGGGGATCTCTTTGAACCTGAAGGAAACGTCACCTGAAAAATTCTTCCTCACAGCCTCATTTTCCAATGTCTCCCATTTCACGTGGTATAGCTGCTTAGGCTTACCAGCATTGATGGTAGCATCTGGTTTCTGATGCCGTTGAGTGCACACAACAAAGTGGTGGTCAGTTGACAGTTCTGCCCCTCTTCTCACACGAACGTCCAACACAGGAAAATAGGTCTGCTGAGACTATAAAGAAGTCAATCAGAGATCTTTGTTCTAGTGTATCCCTGTACCAGGTATACTTATGGCCTTCTCGGTGCTGGAAGAAGGTATTCATTATGGACAAGCTGTTAGTACGGCAGAAGTCCAATAATTTCAACCCATTCGCATTAAGGTCAGGGGGCATCGTTCCTCCCAACCACACCCCACCATGTCTGGTCATCTGTTCCAACATGCGCACTGAAGTCACCCATTAGCAGGACTGATTCCATGTCTGCCACCCTGTCAAAAGCAGCATCCACTTCCTCTAGGAAGGCAGAGTATTCTGACTCCAGATTAGGTGCATAAGCTTGCACCACAGGCAAATCATGGTTTTTCATCTGAAGCCTTAACACACATACCTGTCACCCCCAATGGGATCCACTCAGCAACACAGTCTGACAGCTGGGGGCTTGTGAGTATCCCCACACCTGCCTGAGCAGACATTGTCGAGCTCACACCTGAGTAGTAGAGCTTCCACCCCTTATCCAGGTCGATAGTTCCAGAACCTCTCTTGGTTGAAGAAAGCCTGACTAAGTTTAGCCGGTAGCGCATGGCTTCCTCAACCAGTTCCAACTCCTTCCCTGTCAGAGAGAAGATGTTCCAGTTGCCTAAAGCCATAGTCTGGTGCTGTTGTCATTGCCATTTCCATCCTTTTGCAGAACCATTTCTTTGCACTGCCCCTAAACACCTCGCCAAAAGGGTAGCGGGCCCATTGATGAAGTTTCCTCTAGCAGAGTGCTGAGGAGTGGTGTCTAAGGGAGACTAACATATTTTTCAAACGGGTCCCTCTGCCTAAAACCCGAACGCGTCCCTTGGTAACCCACGCGACGGTACGAACATTTTTTGATGGCCTGATCATGTTACAGTGTTTGATAATGTCCTGTTAGCACAAGACGAAATGACATAGAAAGGAAAGATTCCCCTCGAATACTCTAATAGCATTCGGGGGGAAGGAGCAAGAAGAGAAGAAAGAAAGAAGCAAGGGAGGATGAGGAGGGACCAGCCTACAGATAATATAACAGATGTATATTACATGGTCCAGCATCAGGCACCTCGGGTTTGCCACACCCGTACTCACTAAAGCGAGCCCCTGAGGATGTAAAAAAGACAAAGAAATTTAAAATTTTATGTTTAGTAAAAAAGACTAAACACAAAATTTAAAATTTCTTATTGTCATAAAATACCGGTATTGGAGGAAAAGGTAAAGACTAGTATTGAAGCAGCAGATTTACTTATGCTGATTTACATCATTATGATAAGCATTTACATAACTTTACTATTATTTTCTTTACTATCGTGACTCAAAATTGCACCTATGACCTTAATTTTCTCTGCAAACGATAGCAGGGTGCATGATGTCTTTACTATGCAGGAAAAGTGCAGTGATTTTCAAAATGCACGTGTATTCAATAAATGAAACACATCACCTTCTGAATTAGTTCAGATAAAAAAATATATCATTTTTTTATCTGAACTGAAAAAATATATCAGTTCTGCACATTTGGACATCTTGGATGGATGTCCAAATGCGCAGAACAGAAAAATAGTGAATAGTTAGAAGAATCAATATTCTTAAATATGTTGCCCTTTCTCCCTAACTATTCTTAAATATTTTGTTCTCTCTAATAACTATTCTAACTATTAATAGAATAGTTAATAGGAATATATAAATATTAGTTGGATATAATCCCAAAATATTCTTAAATATGGCATTCTTTCTCCCTAACCATCCTATCCTGGTTTTGTAACAATTAATATTCCATCTAAACAGCCTGTAGTAATAAAGAATATTAATAACTTTATACAGAATAAAAATTTTCACAATGCTAAGTATGATCGAAATAATAAATCATACATAAAATATTTCTTTTTTTTTTTCATATGTGGGAATGACATGAAACTTGATTTCAAATTTTCTCACGATTAATTTTTCAAGTGATGAATTGTCTGGACACAGTATCAACCTAGATCTTGGTCTTCCTCTGTATATTTTTCCTGTCACTGCAGTAAAAATACTCGTTTTACTTAACTTTTTGTCTCTCATTCTGTTTAAGTGAACATGATATTGATATGTTCTGTTCATTTCCATACTCTTTCTCAAATTTTGAGAAATTTAGGTGACTTCCTACCATACCACATCAGATTTGCTAATTCTGTTGTCTATTTCCATATTTAATCTACCATCTTCACAAAAAATTGTGCCAAAATAGATGAAGTCATTGTCTTTTTATTGCTGATTTCATACCAAATTTATTACAGTGGATATTCAATGTAGTCAGGAAATTCTGCAACTTGTATGGGATTTATTTGGAGTACATCATCATCTGCATAAAATAAAGAGCTAAGATTTAACACCTCCAAATTTGATCATCATCCAATTTCTGCCATGTACCCTCAAGGGGTGTACAGGATATGATAGTACTACATGAAAAATTTACATAATTTCTAACTTCCTATCTACAATTCTCCTCCAAATCAGTCTGTTACTTGTCAAGACTCCGACATTATCAGATCTTATATTTCTGTCGTTTAAGGCAATTTGTGCCGTATCAATCCACCTATATCTTGGTCTTCCTCTGGGTCGTTTTGCTGCCAACCTGGAAGAGAACACTTATTTTTGCTAATCTTTCTTCTCCCAATTTGTATAAGTGACCATACCACCTGAGATTAGCTCTGCTAACGCATTACTGGATGCTGACAATGTCAAGTTCTTTCCTAATATCCTTGTTTTTAATATGATATTGCCATTGATGCCATCTGTTCACTCCTATAATCTTTCTCAGGACTCTCATATCTGAGGTCTCTAGTCTTTGGTCGAGTGTTTTACTTCTGACCCAACTCTCAGATCCATAAGTTAAAATTGGTTTGAACACTGTCTTGTATACAGCTAATTTCTCTCTTATTCTATATGAATTTATTCAATTGACTTCCTACCATACCAGCTTTATTGATTCTGTTGTCTATTTCCATATTTAATTTATCATCTTCACTAAAAATCTTGCCTGAAATGTTTTACTTGTTCCATAGGTTCTCCATTCACAACGCAATTGACATTTTCAACGATTCTGCCCATTTTCATTGTCTTTGTCTTTTTATTACTGATTTTCATACCATATCTATTACAACAGTTATTCAATTTAGTCAAGGAATCTTGCAGACTTGTAGCAGATTTATTTAGAAGTATAACATCATCCGCATAAAGCAAAGAGCTGACATTAACATCTCCAATTTTCACATCATGTTTAATACCACTTTCTTTCATAATATGATCCATATAGATAATGAATAACAGAGAGGATAATATACATCCTTGTCTCACACGAGATTTAACATTAAACCATCTTCCTGTACTTCCTTCAATTCTAACTGCTGACTTACAACTCAAATAAAGACTAAGTATTGCTTGATATAATGCCCCATTGACACCATATAACTGCAGCGTATTGAATAGCTTGGCACCTTGTCGTATGCCTTTTCCAAATCGACAAAACTTAAATACAGATCTCTGTTATATTCCCATGCCTTCTCAACTATTTGTCGTAAAGTGAAGATCTGATCCTGACAGCCTCTATTTGGCCTGAATCCAGCTTGTTCTTCACCAAGCTTTTCTTCCACAATTCTTCTCAACCGTTTCTCAAGTATACTTGCGTAGATCTTGCCAGGAACACTCAGTAGGGAAATACCTCTGTAATTCTCACATTCAGTTTTATTTCCCTTTTTATATATGAGTACTATGAGAGCTCTTCTCCAATCGGCAGACATTCGTCTCTCTGTCTGGGCCTTCTGAACTATGTAGTGCAGCCACTGTAAGACTTTTATACTACCATACTTCAGCATTTCTGGTCGAATATCATCTACTCCTGCTGCCTTTCGATATTTCAAGCCTTTGATGGCTTTTTCTACTTCAAGTATGGATATGTATTCCTGACTGTATGCCAGGTCAGGTTTAGTGCCACTTTTCTTCATAATATGCCTGACATAGATGATGAATAACAGGGGAGACAATGCATACCTTTTCTCACACCTGATTTAAACATAAAGTATCTTCCTGTATCTCCTTTAATTCTAACCTGACTTACCTTAAAAGAGACTATATATTGCTTGATATAATGTTAAATTTACACCATATAACTAACATTTTAAAGAGCTTTCCTCCTGACACCTAGTCATATGCTTTTTCCAGATCTACAAAACTTAAATACAGATTCTTGTTTTATCATCATCATCATCAAATTCCTGCCATGTACCCTTAAGGGGTGTACAGGATACGACAGTACTACATGAAAAAATTAAATCATACTAACTTCCTATCTACAATTTTCCTCCAAATTTTTAAGGGTCAGGGGTGCTTAAGGGTCAAAGCTGTATAACTGAGAGGACACCTCCACATAGCCTTTAAAGGAATGCGGAGAACCGACCAGGGCTTCTGACCTAATGTCCAATCCTCACCTTCTCGTGGTGCATCCTGTTGGGTATCTACTTTGATACTGAACGAACGAGGATGGGCTGGCAATTTGGGATTTAGCCGACCAAATTGTATTCTTATTGGTTAAACCAAAATAAAAAATGATGGTACAACATTCTTGTTTTATATGCCCATAATTTCTCAACATTTGTCTTAAAGTGAAAATCTGATTCTGATAACCTCCATTTTGGCTGAACCCAGCTTGTTCTACTCCAACAAGCTGGGTTCTACCCTTCCACAATTTTTTCTTACCCTCTTCTCAAGTATGCTTGCATAAATCTTACTTGGAACACTTACAGAAACTTCTCAGTTTTATTTCATTTTGAGAGCCCTACTCCAATCATCTGGAATTCCACCATATGACAAGGCATTCTGAATTATGCACTATACCTCCATATCAAATATGGAAGTATAAAACCTTTATACCTCCATATTTGAGCATTTCTGGTTGAAATCTACACCAACTGACTTTCCACATTAAGTTTTTGATGCCTTTTTCTTCCTCAAGCAATGATATGTACTCTTGACCGCATTCTGCTCGAATGTTTTCTACCACTATACTGTCACTGGTCATTTCATTTAGCAATCTTTCAAAGTAATTATGCCAGAATCTAGAATATCTATCTTCATTTCTAACATTTATTAATAATCTCCAGAACATTTTGCTACCTTCCAGATATTTCTTCTTCTTCCTTTCCAGGCTTATAGGCCAAATGGCCTGTTCTGGACTCAATTTCGTCTTTTTAAGTCTTCCTCTGCATCGAGTACCTTTTGGGTAATAATTTAGAATTTGTTTAGGTATTCTGCTTCTATTCATTCTTAGTACATGTTCTTCCCATTTTTCTCTATAGAAAATAACTGTTTCATTTAGGGAGTTTGTAATTCCAAGTTTATTTCTGATTTCACTGCTTTTCATTTTATCCATTATTGTGACTCCTTCAGTTCTGCGCATAAATTTTATTTCAGGTAATATAATTCTTCTTTCATCTGCTTTTTTTGTCCATATCTCACTGCCATAAAGTAAGGTAGGTTTAGCTACTGTATTGTAGATTTTTATTCATGTGTGTTTTTGTACATAATTGGGTTTCAAAGTTTTATTTATAATGCCTGTTACTTTTAAAAAGTTTGATAGCTTCAGTTCTATATCAGCTTCAATTTCATTTGACATTGTGCATCCGAATTATTTGAATGTATTTACTTGCTCTATTATTTTGTTGTTTATTTCTATTTTGCTTCTGATTGGATTAGCACCTTGGAAGACCATGACTATTGTTTTTTGTCTATTGATATTTCCATACTATATGTTTTTATCAGATTATTTAAACTGCAGAATGATTTTTGTAGTTCATTTGTAGTAGAGTAGCTAATCCGTTGTTACGGTTTATCTCGAATCCTCCTTCATTAGTTATCTTCCATTCTTTTATGATTTTATCTATGTATATATTAAATAAAACCAGTGAGAGAGGGCAATCCTGATGTACTCCTCTATTTATTGGTTTCCGGCTTGATGTGAAGTTATTGTAAGGTTCTAAAGAGTTGATTTGGTATTTCATATTTTTCCAGGATTTCCCTTAGTTTTCTCTGATAATTTTATCAAATGCTTTGGTGTAATCTATAAAAGCTATGTGTGTTTCTATGTTCATTTCTCTGTGTTTTTTGATTAGTAATTTTAATGTAAATGCAGAGCCTATGCAAGACCTGCCTTTTCTGAATCCATTTTGTTCTACTATTAATTTTAGACCTACTATACATTTAAGTTTATATGTTAATATTTTGTATATACTTTATAACAGGTACTAAGTAAGCTGATGGCACGATAATTGTTACAATCAGATTTGTGTCATTATTTGTAGACTGGGATAAATATTGTTTTTGTCCAATCTTATGGGCATTTTCCTTCCTTCTAAATCATATAAAATCAAGTAACCTGAGCGAGAATTCTAGTCCTGCATATTTGATAAATTCCAAGTTTATATGGTCTTGTCCTGGAGCTTTTCCTGTTTTGTTTTGGGTTAATGCTTCTGTTAATTCTTCTAGAGGGATGTTTTCCAAGTTGTCAGAGTTGTTTACAAAGAGCGATTTTCAGTTTTGAATATTTTCATCATTCCACAGATCTTGGTAGTAATGTTGCCACGTTTTTATTTTAATAGTATTAATATCTGCTTTTTCTCTAGTTTCATTATTTAGATCTTTAAGGAATTTATATGTGTTAGGTCTTTTGAGCATACAGTCTCATGCTAATTTTTTTACAAAACTGTCCCATCTGTTTCTGTTTATTATTAATCTACATGCCGCTTTTGCTATTGCTCTCTTTCTGCTGTATTCGATTTTTGATTCTATCATCTTCAGGTTGAGCCAGTTTTTATATGCTTTTTTCTTTTCTTCTTCATCATCAAATTCCTGACATTTACCCTCAAGGGGTATACAGGAGAGGATAGTACTACATGAAAAATTTACATCATTACTAACTTCCTACCTACATCTGCCAAATCAATCTGTTACATGTCAAAGCTACAACATTGTCAGATCTTATATTTCTATCTTCTAAGGAACGTTTTACCGTATCAATCCACCTTCATCTGGGTCTTTTTCCTGTCAGCATGGCAGAGAACACTTGTTTTGCTAATCTTTCCTCGCCCATTGTTTAAGTGACCATACCACCTGAGATCAGCTCTGTTAACGCATTCCTCGATGCTGACAATGTCAAGTTCTTTCCTAATATACTCCTTTTTAATATGATATTGCCACTGATGCCATCTGTTCATACCCCTAATCTTGCTCAGGATTCTCATATATGTGATCTCTAGTCTTTGGTCAAGTGTTTTACTTCTACCAGCTATCAGATCCATAAGTTAAAATTGGTTTGAACACTGTCTTGTATACAGCTAATTTAGTGTTTTGACTAATTTCTCTCTTATTCCATATAAATTTATTCAGTTGACTTCCTACCATACCAGCTTTGTTGATTCTGTTGTCTATTTCCATATTTAATTTACCATCTTCAATAAAAATTGTGCCTAAGTAGCTGAAATGTTTTACTTGTTCTATAGTTTCTCCATTTACAATGTTTCTGCCTATTTTCATTATCTTTGTCTTGTTACTGCTGACCTTCATACCATATCAATCACAACAGTTATTCAATTTAGTCAGGGAATCTTGCAGACTTAATTTAGAAGTATAACATCATCTGCATAAAGCAAGGACATAACATTAACATCTCCAATTTTAATATCAGAGTAAAAGCTGTATAACTGAGAGGAGACACCAACACATAGCCTTTAAAGGAATGCGTAGAACCGACCAGGGCTTCTGACCTGATGTCCAATCCTCACCTTCTTGTGGTGCACCCTGTTATATATCTACTTGGATACTGAACGAACGAGGATGGGCTGGCAATTTGGGATTTAGCCAACCAAATTGTATTCTTATTGGTTACACCAAAATAAAAAATGATGGTACGACATGACAAAATTTCATGCCGGCTGGGCATCACCCAGATAAACAAGGGCCCCGTTGTTTCTGCCAGGGAAACAGGGCGAACAGCGAAAAGTCAGCTACTGGAACAAATCTGAAAACAAACCCCAACTCAACATCACCACAGTTAAAGATCGGTACGGTACTATCAACATAAGAAGCCTGAATGGCAAAGAAATGGAGCTAGCTGAGGAATTAGATAAGTACCAGATCGACATAATAGGGATGACTGAAACAAAAAAGACATAAACTGGTGAAATTTTTCTGAGCAATAAATACAAAATGTTATATTCAGGCAATGACAATCAAGGAAAAGAAGGAGCAGCCATAGTATTCAACACAAAATACATGGCTAATTCTTGAATGGCAGTCAGTCTCAAGTACAGTAATGTGGACAAATATGAAAATGGGGAACTGGACAATGAGACTTATTTGTGCCTATGGTACCTTAATAGAACAGAAGGTTCCATTAAGGTAGAAGTGGAGGAATTTTTTGAGGCTTTAGAAAAAGCAACTGACACAATGAAAAAGGAAAACTTGGTCCTTGTTGGGGATCTAAATAGCAGAGTAGGAAATGATTGTGAGATATACAAAAATATTTTGGGAAAATTTGGAGAAAAGAGCAAAGCTAATAGTAATGGCAAATATCTGTTGGATTTCTGCTCAGGACATGGACTGGTTATTACTAACACCATGTTCCAACATAAAAATGTGCACAAATTCACATGGAGAGAAGAGGCAAGGAATAAGAAAAGTCTCATTGACTATGTTATTGTTGATAGTGATGTTTTCTCTCCCTAGTGCAGGACACCAGAGCGTACAGAGGATTTGAAATTGGAAGTGATGACTATTTAGTCTTGAGCAGGATAAAATTGAATTTCATAATGAAAAGAATAACATGTAAGAAAGTTTTAAAGTGAATAAAAGTTGAGCAGCTGTCAGATGTGAACTGTAGACTAAAATACACAAAGATTACTGAAGAAAAAATGAAAGAGTTTGAGAACAGGAATCAAACCTTGGAGATTCAGTGGCAAACTCTAAAGAAAACATTGATTGATTCTGCCAGAGAGGCATGTGGTGAGGTTGTCTGCAAGGATAGAAAAATCAGAACTCCCTGTTGGACACAGGAAGTTAAAGAGGCAGTGAAGGAAAAGAAAAAAGCATATCAAAAGTTCCTGGTAAATAAGTCAGCTTGTGCACTTAGAGAATACAGAGACAAATGTAAGAAAACTAAACACTGTGTAAAACTAGCTAAGCAAAAGTCATGGGAGGACTTTGGCAAGAACATAGAAATTAAATATCAAGAAGGTTGTAAGATATTCTGGAGATGGTTGAAAAAGTTTAGAAATGGAGGAAAGAATGCCGTAAAAGGAGTTAGAGATGATAAAGGTGACATGAAAACGGGAGAAAAAGATATCCTTGAAGTATGGAGTAATTACTTTGAAAAATTGCTAAATGAAACAAGCAGTGATAGCACAGTGGTAAAAAACACTCAACAGGCATACAGTCAGGAATACATATCCATACTCGAAGTAGAAAAAGCCATCAAAGGCTTGAAATGTGGAAATGCAGCAGCAGCAGCAGATGATATTCGACCAGAAATGCTGAAGTATGGTGGTATAAGGGTCTTACAGTGGCTGCACTGCATAATTCAGAAAGGCTGGACAGAGGGACGAATTCCCGATGATTGGAGTAGAGCTCTCATAGTACCCATATATAAAAAGGGAAATAAAACTGAATGCGAGAATTACAGAGGTATTTCCCTACTGAGTGTTCCTGGCAAGATCTACGCAAGTATACTTGAGAAACGGTTGAGAAGAATTGTGGAAGAAAAGCTTGGTGAAGAACAAGCTGGATTCAGGCCAAATAGAGGCTGTCAGGATCAGATCTTCACTTTACGACAAATAGTTGAGAAGGCATGGGAATATAACAGAGATCTGTATTTAAGTTTTGTCGATTTGGAAAAGGCATACGACAAGGTGCCAAGCTATTCAATACGCTGCAGTTATATGGTGTCAATGGGGCATTATATCAAGCAATATTTAGTCTTTATTTGAGTTGTAAATCAGCAGTTAGAATTGAAGGAAGTACAGGAAGATGGTTTAACGTTAAATCTGGTGTGAGACAAGGATGTATATTATCCTCTCTGTTATTCATTATCTATATGGATCACATTATGAAGGAAAGTGGTATTAAACATGATATCAAAATTTGAGATGTTAATGTCGACTCTTTGCTTTATGCGGATGATGTTATACTTCTAAATAAATCTGCTACAAGTCTGCAAGATTCTCCGACTAAACTGAATAGCTGTTGTAATAGATATGGTATGAAGGTCAGCAATAAAAAGACAAAGACAATGAAAATAGGCAGAATCATTGAAAATCTCAACTGTGTTGTGAATGGAGAACCTGTGGAACAAGTGAAACATTTCAGCTACTTAGGCACGATTTTTACTGAAGATGGTAAATTAAATATAGAAATAGACAACAGAATCAGCAAAGCTGGTATGGTAGGAAGTGAATTGAATAAATTCATATGGAATAAGAGAGAAATTATTCGGAACACTAAATTAGCTGTATACAAGACAGTGTTCAAACCAGTTTTAACTTATGGATCTGAGAACTGGGTCAGAAGTAAAACACTTGACCAAAGACTAGAGATGGCAGATATGAGAGTCCTGAGAAAGATTATAGGAGTGAACAGATGGCATCAATGGCAATATCATATTAAAAATGAGGATATTAGGAAAGAACTTGACATTTTCAACATCCAGGAATGCGTTAGCAGAGCTAATCTCAGATGGTATAGTCACTTAAACAGAATGGGCGAAGAAAGATTAGCAAAACAAGTGTTCTCTGCCAGGTTGTAAGCAAAACGACCCAGAGGAAGACCAAGATATAGGTGGATTGATATGGTACAAAGTGCCTTAGACAATAGAAATATAAGATCTGATAATGTTGGAGTCTTGACAAGTAACAGTGTGATTTGGAGGAAAATTGTAGATAGGAAGTTTGTAATGATGTAATATTTTTTCATGTAGTACTATGATATCCTGTACACCCCTTGAGGGTACATGGCAGGAATTTGATGATGATGAATTTTAATATCAGGTTTAATACCACTTTCCTTCATAATGTAATTCATATAGATAATGAATAGCAGAGGTGATAATGTACATCCTTTTCTGACACCAGATTTAACATTAAACCATCTCCTTGTACTTCCTTCAATTCTAACTGCTGACTTACAACTCAAACAATGACTAAGTATTGCTTGATATAATGATCCACTGACACCATACAACTGCAGCATTTTGAATAGCTTCTCTCTTGGCACCTTGTCATATGCTTTTCCAGATCTACAAAACTTAAAAACAGTTCTTTGTTTTCCCATAAATTCTCAACTATTTGTCGTAAAGTGAATATCTGATCCTGAGACCTCTCAAATGTTTCTCGAGTATATCTTACCAGGAACACTCAGTAGAGAAATACCTCTAATTCTCACAATCAGTTTTATTTCCCCTTTTATATACGGGTCTATGAGAGCTCTACTCCAGTCATCTGGAATTCCTCCTCCTGTCCAGGCTCTCTGAACTATGCAGTGTAGCCACTGTAAGACTTTTATACCTCCATACTTGAGCATTTCTGGCCTAATATCATCTACTCTAGCTACCTTTCCACATTTCAGACTTTTGATGGCTTTTTCGACTTCAAGTATGGATATGTATTCCTGATTGCATGCCTGGTGAGTGTTTTTTTTATCACTGTGCTGTCATCACTTCTAGTTTCATTTAGCAATTTTTCAAAGTAATTACTACATACTTCAAGGATATCTTTTTCTCCAGTTTTCATATCACTTTTATCATCTCTAATTCCTTTTAGAGCACTCTTTCCTCCATTTCTGAGCTTCTTCAACAACCTCCAGAATATTTTGCCACCTTCTTGATATTTATTTTCAATGTTCTTATCAAAGTCTTCCCATGACTTTTGTTTAGCTAGTTTTACACAGTGTTTAGCTTTCTTACATTTGTCTCTGTTTTCTCTAAGAGAACAAGCTGACTTATTTGCCAGGAACTTTTTATATGCTTTCTTCTTTTCCTTCACTGCCTTCTTAACTTCCTGTGTCCAACAGGGAGTTCTGATTTTTCTATCCTTGCAGACAACCTCACCACATGCCTCTCTGGCAGAATCAATCAATGTTTTCTTCAGAGTTTGCCATTGAATCTCCAAGGTTTGATTCCTGTTCTCAAACTCTTTCATATTTTTCTTCAATAATCTTTGTGTATTTTAGTCTACAGTTCACATCTGAGAGCTGCTCAACTTTTATTCACTATAAAAGTTTCTTACATGTTATTCTTTTCAATATGAAATTCAATTTTATCCTGCTCAAGACTAAATAGTCATCACTTCCAATTTCAAATCCTCTGTATACTGTAGTCTTCTGCACCAGGGAGAGAAAACATCACTATCAACAATAACATAGTCATTGAGACTTTTCTTATTCCTTGCCTCTTCTCTCCATGTGAATTTGTGCACATTTTTATGTTGGAACATGGTGTTAGTAATAACCAGTCCATGTCCTGAACAGAAATCCAACAAGTATTTGCCATTACTAATAGCTTTGCTCTTTTCTCCAAATTTTCCCAAAATATTTTTGTATGTCTAACAATCATTTCCTGTCTGCTATTTAGATCTCCAACAAGGACCAACTTTTCATTTTTCATTGTGTCAGTTGCTTTCTCTAAAGCCTCAAAAAATTCCTCCACTTCTACCTTAGGAGAACCTTCTGTGGGACCATAGCACAAATAAGTCTCATTGTCCAGTTCCCCATTTTCATATTTGCCCACATTACTCTACTTGAGACTGACTGCTATTCAAGAAGATCATCATCATCAAATTCCTGCCATGTACCCTCAAGGGGTGTACAGGATATGACAGCACTACATGAAAAATTTACATCATTACTAACTTCCTATCTACAATTTTCCTCCAAATCAGTCTGTTACTTGTCAAAACTCCAACATTATCAGATCTTATATTTCTATTGTCTAAGGCACTTTGTACCGTATCAATCCACCTATATCTTGGTCTTCCTCTGGGTCGTTTTGCTGCCAACCTGGCAGAGAACACTTGTTTTGCTAATCTTTCCTCTCCCATTCTATTTAAGTGACCATACCATCTGAGATTAGCTCTGCTAACGCATTCCTGGATGCTGACAATGTCAAGTTCTTTCCTAATATCCTCATTTTTAATATGATATTGCCATTGATGCCATCTGTTCACGCCTCTAATCTTTCTCAGGACTCTCATATCTGCGGTCTCTAGTCTTTGGTCAAGTGTTTTACTTCTGACCCAGCTCTCAGATCCATAAGTTAAAATTGGTTTGAACACAGTCTTGTATACAGCTAATTTAGTGTTCCGACTAATTTCTTTCTTATTCCATATGAATTTATTGAATTGACTTCCCACCATACCAGCTTTGCTGATTCTGTTGTCTATTTCTATATTTAGTTTACCATCTTCAGTAAAAATTGTGCCTAAGTAGCTGAAATGTTTTACTTGTTCCACAGGTTCTCCATTCACAACACAGTTGACATTTTCAATGATTCTGCCTATTTTCATTGTCTTTGTCTTTTTATTGCTGACCTTCATACCATATCTATTACAACAGCTATTCAATTTAGTCAGAGAATCTTGCAGACTTGTAGCGGATTTATTTAGAAGTATAACATCATCCGCATAAAGCAAAGAGCTGACATTAACATCTCCAATTTTGATATCAGGTTTAATACCACATTCCTTCATAATGTGATCCATATAGATAATGAATAACAGAGGGGATAATGTGCATCCTTGTCTCACACCAGATTTAACATTAAACCATCTTCCTGTACTTCCTTCAATTCTAACTGCTGACTCACAACTCAAATAAAGACTAAGTATTGCTTGATATAATGCCCCATTGACACCATATAACTGCAGCGTATTGAATAGCTTCTCTCTTGGCACCTTGTCATATGCCTTTTCCAAATCAACAAAACTTAAATACAGATCTTTGTTATATTCCCATGCTTTCTCGACTATTTGTCGTAAAGTGAAGATCTGATCCTGACAGCCTCTATTTGGCCTGAATCCAGCTTGTTCTTCACCAAGCTTTTCTTCCACAATTCTTCTCAACCGTTTCTCAAGTATACTTGCATAGATCTTGCCAGGAACACTCAGTAGGGAAATACCTCTGTAATTCTCACATTCAGTTTTATTTCCCTTTTTATATATAGGTACTATGAGAGCTCTACTCCAATCATCGGGAATTCGTCCCTCTGTCCAGCCTTTCTGAATTATGCAGTGCAGCCACTGTAAGACTCTTATACCACCATACTTCAGCATTTCTGGTCGAATATCATCTACTCCTGCTGCCTTTCCACATTTCAAGCCTTTGATGGCTTTTTCTACTTCAAGTATGGATATGTATTCCTGACTGCATGCCTGGTCAGTGTTTTTTATCACTGTGCTGTCATCACTGCTTGTTTCATTTAGCAGTTTTTCAAAGTAATTACTCCATACTTCAAGGATATCTTTTTCTCCTGTTTTCATTTCACCTTTATCATCTCTAATTCCTTTTACAGCACTCTTTCCTCCATTCCTAAGCTTCTTCAACAACCTCCAGAATATTTTGCCACCTTCTTGATATTTATTTTCTATATTCTTGCCAAAGTCCTCCCATGACTTTTGTTTAGCTAGTTTTACACACTGTTTAGCTTTCTTACATTTGTCTCTGTATTCTGTAAGAGTAAAAGCTGACTTATTTGCCAGGAACTTTTGATATGCTTTCTTCTTTTCCTTCACTACCTCTTTAACTTCCTGTGTCCACCAGGGAGTTCTAATTTTTTTATCCTTGCACACAACCTCACCACATGCCTCTCTGGCAGAATCAATCAATGTTTCCTTCAGAGTTTGTCACTGAATCTCCAAGGTTTGATTCCTGTTCTCAAACTCTTTCATTTTCTTTTCAATAATATTTCTGTATTTTAGTCTACAGTTCACATCTGAGAGCTGCTCAACTTTTATTCGCTTTAAAACTTTCTTACATGTTATTCTTTTCAATATGAAATTCAGTTTAATCCTGCTCAAGACTAAATAGTGATCACTTCCAATTTCAAATCCTCTGTACACTCTGGTGTCCTGCACCAGGGAGAAAACATCACTATCAACAATAACATAGTCAATGAGACTTTTCTTATTCCTAGCCTCTTCTCTCCATGTGAATTTGTGCACATTTTTATGTTGGAACATGGTGTTAGTAATAACCAGTCCATGTCCTGAGCAGAAATCCAACAGATATTTGCCATTATTATTAGCTTTGCTCTTTTCTCCAAATTTTCCCAAAACATTTTTGTATGTCTCACAATCATTTCCTACTCTACTATTTAGATCCCCAACAAGGACCAACTTTTCATTTTTCATTGTGTCAGTTGCTTTTTCTAAAGCCTCAAAAAATTCCTCCACTTCTACCTTAGTAGAACCTTCTGTGGGACCATAGGCACAAATAAGTCTCATTGTCCAGTTCCCCATTCTCATATTTGCCCACATTACTCTACTTGAGACTGACTGCCATTCAAGAAGATTAGCCTCGTATTTTGTGTTGAATACTATGGCTACTCCTTCTTTTCCTTGGTTGTCATTGCCTGAATATAACATTTTGTATTTATTGCTCAGAAAGATCTCACCAGTTTTGATCTTTTTTGTTTCAGTCACCCCTATTATGTCGATCTGGTACTTATCTAATTCCTCAGCTAGCTCCATTTCTTTGCCATTCAGGCTTCTTACGTTGATAGTACCGATCTTTAACTCTGGTGATGTTGAGTTGGGGTTTGTTTTCAGATTTGTTCCAGTAGCTGACTTTTCGCTGTTCGCCCTGGTTCCCTGGCGAAAACAACGGGGGCCTTGTTTAACCGGGCGACGCCCCAGCCGGCATGAAATTTTGTCATGTTGTACCATCATTTTTTATTTTGGTTTAACCAATAAGAATACAATTTGGTCGGCTAAATCCCAAATTGCCAGCCCATCCTCGTTCGTTCAGTATCAAAGTAGATACCCAACAGGGTGCACCACGAGAAGGTGAGGATTGGACATTAGGTCAGAAGCCCTGGTCGGTTCTACGCATTCCTGTAAAGGCTATGTGGAGGTCTCCTCTCAGTTATACAGCTTTGACCCTTAAGCACCCCCTTCAAGAAGATTAGCCTCGTATTTTGTGTTGAATACTATGGCTGCTCATTCTTTTCCTTGACTGTCATTGCCTGAATATAACATTTCGTATTTATTGCTCAGAAAGATCTCACCAGTTTTTGTCTTTTTTGTTTCAGCCACCCCTATTATGTCGATCTGGTACTTACCTAATTTCTCAGCTAGCTTCATTTCTTTGCCATTCAGGCTTCTTATGTTGATAGTACCGTACCGATCTTTAACTGTGGTGATGTTGAGTTGGGGTTTGTTTTCAGATTTGTTCCAGTAGCTGACTTTTCGCTGTTCGCCCTGGTTCCCTAGCAGAAACAACGGGGGCCTTGTTTAACCGGGCGACGACCAGCTGGCATGAAATTTTGTCATGTCATACCATCATTTTTTATTTTGGTTTAACCAATAAGAATACAATTTCGTCGGCTAAATCCCAAATTGCCAGCCCATCCTCGTTCGTTCAGTATCCAAGTAGATACCTAACAGGGTGCACCACAAGAAGGTGAGGATTGGACATTAGGTCAAAAGCCCTGGTCAGTTACCCAGTCCCTAAGGCATTTTCTTTGTTACTAAACTTTCATTAGCAGACTTTGTTATTATGATTTTTAGGTTTGACCATTCTTCTTCTATATTCTGATTTTCTTTTATATTTATCGTATAATTCTTCTTTTGGTAGAAATCTTTAATGCTATTGTCGTCTAGGAGGCTAACTTTGAAGGATTCAAAATTACTATTTTATTTATACTTTTTTGTTGTTTTCCATCTTAGTTCCCATTTTATTTTTCAAAATTACGAGGTAATGATCTAATTCTAGTTCAGATCTTCTGTATACTCTTGTATCTATTATCATTTTTGACATTTTCATATTGCTGTTTATGTAATCAATAATGCTTCTTGTGTCTCTTGCTTCCCAGGTGTAACTGCAGACATCTTTATGTTTGAAGAAGGTAAGGTGTTCATTATTTTAAGGCTTGCTGGAACATGATGTTAATAAGAACTAGTCCATGTTCCAAACTGAAATACAGTACATACTTATTATTATTCATTTTGCTCTTTATTTCAAATTTTCCTAAAACATTTCTTGTGTTTGTTATTTATTCCTACTCTGCTGTTAAGATCTCCAACAAGGACCACTTGTTGCTTTTTTCTTTGTGTTGGCTGCCTTCTCTAATTCCTCAAAAACCTCCTCCATATCTTTCTTTGTAGAACCTTATGTAGCTCTATTTCTCTAATGAGAAATTCTATTATTAGTGGCTCCAGAATGGCTGGAACCTATGTACTTGATAATTGTTAAAATTATACCATATGGTGGGACTGCCTCATTCTTATGCTTCATCTGATGAGAAATGCATCAGTACAAGGAAAAAAGCATAATAAACTGCTATTTTATAACTAAGATGATAACAAGGTTTGCCGTTTGAAACTTTAAAAGTTGCAGGAGTGGGAGTCATGAAAAGAGGCTTTCTTTTAGTGTAGTAGAACATTTCTCATCAGATGAAGTGTATGCATGAGGTAATCTCAGTACTTTTGTAGAGTATCATATTGCTATATGTTATAATTCATCAATTATTAAATATCAATTCATCAAATATTATTACAAAAAGTTATATACATTCTACAATACATACTTTGTGGCACACTTCAGATTTCACTTCTTTCAAAGCTCTTTCTGAAAGTACACATCCACAGTCTTTCAAATAGCAAAACCTAAGAGGAAAAAAGAATGCATGAAATAAGGACTAAAATTTACAAAACAGAATATGTCCATAATGAGCCCAGTTAATTAGCTAGGATGAGGCAAGGGTTCCCCTCATGCCGACAATTATTTGTTGACTTAGTCAACTGTGAAGGATACTAAATAAGGGCTGAGAGATTTTACCTTTGCTTTCAAGCATTACTTTCACAGATTAAAATTTAAGAACTGCATTATCATCATCCTTTCAAGGATTTAGGCCCAGGGGCCTGTGCCAGTCTCATTCCATCTTTTCCTTGGTCAACTTCTATATCCTCCAACTGGGTGGCATCGGAATATTTTTTTTTAATAGTCCTGAACTGCCCATTCTTCAATATGTTCAGTCCGCTGCTTTTGGTATTCATATACTTTATCCAAAACAGTCTATTTTTAGTTCTTTATGTATTTCTGTGCTTCTTTCTTTTTGTCCCAGAGAGTATAGTCTGCCGTCCTTTGCAAGAATTTCATTTCTCCAGTTTCTATTCTTTTTTCTTCTGCGTTTTTTTTTTTATTCGCTTCTGTACAGTAGAGAAGGTCTTCCCAAAACTTTATAAACTCTTATTCTTGTATGCTTTTGAAGTTGGTTAGGTTTGAAAATGTTACTGTTCATTCTTGTTGTCTTTAGTAAGTGTGAAATTTTAAAATCAATGTCAGCTTCTTTTGAATATGATACAGCACATCCAGGGTATTGAAGCAGTTAATTTGTTCTAGAATTTTATTTACAATCATGAATTTACTTCAGACTAGAGATGGTCTTTTAAAATCCATGATTTTTGTCTGTTGATATTTGCATCCAAAGTTTAGCAATTATGTTTAAGGGGTATACTGATCTTTGGAGTTCATCTATGAGTATACTGAGTTCAGTGGAATGGGATCAGTTGATGGATGGAAAGAATATCGACAGTGCATGGGAAGCATTTAAACAATATTTAAATGATGCGATATCAAAATGTGTCCCGAGAGTTCAAAGAATAAATAGAGTAGGAGTCAAATAGATATGTAATCTTATTAAGCAAGAGATTCGTAAGAAAAGGACAATGTGGAAGGAATACCATTTGCATAAGAATGATGTCTGTAATGAACGTTATAAGCGGCAAGAAACACAGGTGCATGAGGATGAGGTATTACAGCTGCTGCACAAATTGAATAAGAATTCAGCAATACCGACTGATGGGATATCAGCGCATGTGCTAAAAGAGTGTTCAGCTGAACTGGCTATTCCTTTGACCAGGCTGTTTAATGTGACTCTCAGAACAGGGAAGATTCTGGAATGGAAGAAATGTATGGTAATTCCATTGCACAAGGGTAGTACAAAGAGACTGATGTATCCAACTATCGACCCATTAGTATCCCAGGAGTGGTGGTGAAGATTTTGGAAAAACAGGTTAGGGCTCGCATTCAGAAATGGATTGACAGTGAATCTCTACTTTGCAATGAGCAACATGGGTTTACTAAGGGAAGGTCATGTTTTAGCAACTTGCACACATTCTATAACAATGTTACCATTGAACAAGAAAAGGGGAATGCATACACCACGATACTTTTAGATTTTGCTAAGGCTTTTGTCAGAACACAACCTGGTAGGCTGTTGCATAAATTGGAGAAAATGGGTTTGGGTTATAGAATATTAGCATGGATAAGAGGATGGCTGACTGACAGATATCAAAAAGTGATACACAGGGGATGCGAGTCTGCAAGATTTAAGGTAACAAGTGGTGTACCACAAGGATCAGAGCTTGGTCTGTTATTCAATCTGTACATTAAAGATATTGGGAAGGATTTGACAAGCGACATACAGCTATTTGCTGATATGCAGTACTTTCAAGAATGATTTGAATAGGCTGGAATTATGGGAAGGGGAAAATGAGTGTCAGCTCAATGTCAGTAAATGTAAAGTCATTCACTTTGGCATGATTAGATATCCAATGTCGTATTATATTGGTGGGATTATGCTAGAAGAAACTGATGCGGCTAGGGATCTTGGAGTGTTAGTAGATAGGAAGTCGAAGTTCAGGGTCCATGTGGCAAAGATTGCAAATACAACTCAAAAGATAATTGCAATGCTGAAATGAACGTTCATATGTAAAGAGAAGGATGTTGTATTGCCTCTTTACAAGGCCTTGATAAGACCTCACTTGGACTACTGTATGCAGGTCTGGCCTCCTGGTTTCCATTGTGATTCTGATATATTGGAGAGAGTACAAAGGAGAGTGTTAAAAATGATATCAGGATTGTGGAATACTGATTGTGAAGACAGATTGAGAATTTGTAGACTGCAGACACTAGCAAACAGGAGAAAGAGGAGTGATATGATTGAGACTTACAGACTGCTGAAAGGGTCATACAGGATTTCAATTGATGGAATTGTCCAATTATGGGGAAAAGGACAAGAGGACATCCTTGTAAGCTGAGAATGAAGGCCACTGAGAAAGGGTGAGGGCTAGATTTTTCTCTCAAAGGGTCGTGCATGATTGGAATGGATTGCCACTGGATGTTGTGAGTGCAAGTAGTGTGAATGAATTCAAGAATAAGTATGACAGCTGGTGTGTGTAATATGTGACCTCCCTCGATGACTCTTTGACTCCCTGAGGTCTCTCTTAATAATAATAATTATTATCTGGTCATCTGCAAACAAAAGGGTATTAAATCCAGTCCAAGATCCAGTTTAAATGCTGGTTTTATTTTTTTCTTCCATTTCATCTATATAGATATTAAGTAAGAGTGGTGACATCAGACATCCTTGATGAACCCCTCTGTTTATTGATTTTCCATTCTGTAACTTTTTCATTGATTCTTATTATTTGGTTGTCTTGATACATGTTAGTTACTGCAGCAAGTATCTGATTTGGAATGTTTAGATTCTCGAGTATGGTCCACAGTTTGTTCTTTAAGACTCTGCCAAAGACTTTCTGGAAGTTTACAAATGCTGTGTGTTTCTATGTTGAATTTATAATTTTTATCCATTAATATTTTTAATGTAGAAGCTGGGTCAATGCACAATCTTCCTTTTTTTTAGAAGCCAGAAGCCAGATAAACTTTGTAAAGTTTATCTTCTACATATGATTTAAGTTTTGAAGTTAATATTCATGCATATAACTTCCTACACGTTGGTAAGGGGTTGTTATAGGATTAATGCTGGAGAAGTTCTACACATAAAATAGTGGGAGATAGGGGGAGAACCAGAGTTCATCCCTTGAAATATTTAGAAGACTTATTCCTCTGCAGTTTTCACAACTGCCCTTACTGCTTTTATATGGTCAGATGATAATTGCCTTATTCCAACCTTCTGGGATTTTTCCTTGCTGCCAGATATTGTAAATAATTTTAAAAGTTAATTGATGAATAGGATGCCTGCATATTTTATGAGTTATATATTTATTTCATCTTCTCCAAGGGATTCTCCTGTTTTGCTTTGCTGTATTGCTTGTTGGATTTCTTATAATATTATTTCTTCCACTGTATAGTTATTAATTAGCATTATGCCAGTTTTAACTTCATTACTATTTTGCCATTAGTTTTGGAAGAAGTCCAGCCAGGTTTTCTCTTTGATTATTTCAAGTTTCAGTTTCACCTTTCCTTTTTACCATTATTCATATTCCTTAGAATTTTGTATGTATTTGGTCTCCTCACTGTAAGATCTTTTTCCAATTTTGCTACGAAGTTATTCCATGTTTCTCTATTCATTTATTTCCAGCATGATTTCTTTGGTGTTGCTCTTTTGTATTTATAATTATTTTTTGCTGCTAGTAATTTTGTGTTTATCCATTGTTTAAATGCCTCTTTCTTGTCTTTGTTTATTGCTTCAATATCTTCATGCCAGTTTCTTGTTCTCTTTCATTTACTTTTTGTTCCAAGACATTCTGCTGCTGCATTTATTAATATATTTTTTTAAATATTTCATTCTATCTCTATACCATCATTTTCTTTTATTTGCTCTAGTTTTCAATTTATTCTTTGCAAATAAAAATTTGAAGTTAATATTTGTGCATGTAACTTATAACCAGTATTTAGAAGACTTATTCCTCTGTAGTTTTCACAATTGCACATGCTGCCTTTATATGTTCTGTTTTTAAAATATTCCATTCTATCTCTATATCATAATTTTCTTTTATTTGCTTCTTTTATTTTACTATAAACATAGTCAATATGTTTATCATCGAAGAGTAGAACTCTAAAAGATCACTGCTAATTTCATTTTGCAATTGTTCAAAGTAATTACTCCATACTTCAAGCATATCTTTTTCTCCAGTTTTCAAATCACCTTTATCATCCCTAATTCCCTTTACAGTACTCTTTCCTCCATTTCTGAGCTTCTTCAATAACCTCCAGAATATCTTGCCACTTCTGGATATTTATTTTCTATTTTCTTACCAAAGTCTTCCCATGCCTTTTGTTTAGCTAGTGTTACACAGTGTTCAGCTTTTTTACATTTGTCTCTATATTCTAAGAGCACAAGCTGACTTATTTACCAGGAACTTTTTATATGCTTTCTTCTTTTCTTCCACTGCCTCTTTAACTTCCTGTGTCCACCAGGGCAATCTGATTTATCTATTACTGCAGACCACCTTGCCACTTGCCTCTCTGGCTGAATGTTTTCTTCAGGGCTTGCCACTGAATCTCCAAGGTTTGGTTCCTGTTCTTAAGCTCTTTCATTTTTTCTTGAATAATGTTTGTGTATTCTATCTACAGTTCATATCTGAGAGCTGTTCAACTTTTATTTGCTTTAAAACTTTCTTACATGTTCTTCTTTTCAATATAAAATTCAATTTTATCCTTCTCAAGACTAAATAGTAATCACTTCCAATTTCAAATCCTCTGTACACTGTAGTGTCCTGCACCAGAGAGAAAACATCACTATCAACAATAACATAGTCAATGAGACTTTTCTTATTCCTTGCCTCTTCTCTCCATGTGAATTTGTGCACATTTTTATGTTGGAACATGGTGTTAGTAATAACCAGTTCATGTCCTGAGCAGAAATCCAACAGGTATTCACCATTATTATTAGCCTTGCTCTTTTCTCCAAATTTTCCCAAAATATTTTTATATGTCTGACAATTATTTCCTACTCTGCTATTTGGATACCTAACAATAGCCAACTTTTCATTGTGTCAGTTGCTTTCTCTAAAGCCTCAAAAAATTCCTCCACTTCTATGTTAGTAGAAACTTCTGTGGGACCATAGGCACAAATAAGTCTCACTGTCTAGTTCCCCATTCTGATATCTGCCCACATCACTCTACTTGATATGGCCTGCCATTCAAAATTAGCCTCATATTTAGTGTTGAATACTATGGCTACTCCTCCTTTTCCTTGATTGTCATTGTCTGAATATAAGTTTTTTCTATTTATTGCTCAGAAAGATCTCACCTGTTTTTGTCTTTTTTGTTTCAGTCATCCCTATTATGTCAATCTGGTACTTATACATTTCTTCAGCTAGCTCCATTTCTTTGCTATTTGGGCTTCTTATGTTGATAGTACTAAATCTTGAACTCTGGTGATGCTGAGTTGGGGGGGGGGGGTTAGGATTTGTTCCAGTAGCTGACTTTTCGCTGTTTGCCTCGCAAAACAACAAGGGGGGGGGGGGCTTGTTTTTATCCGGGCAACGTCCCAGCCAGCATAAAATTCTGTCATGTTGTACCACCAGTTTTTATTTTGGTTTAACCCAATAAGAATACAATTTGGTCAGCTAAATCCTAAATTGCCAGCCCATCCTTATTCATTGAGTTACCAGGTAGATACCTAACAGGGTGCACCATGAGAAGGTGAGGAATGGACATTAGGTCAGAAGCCATGGTCAGTTCTATGCATTCCTTTAAAGGCTATGTGGAGGTCTCCTCTCAGTTATACAGCTTTAAACCTTAAGCACCATGTATTCTAAACATGGTGCTTAAGAAAACTCTAAATTTTCTTAAGGAAAATTTAGCTGAAGAAAAATCAAAAATTCTAAATCAGAATAGTTTTTTTACCTTATGGATAAGAAATCTTTCAAACTTAAACTGAGCTATTACCCATACAACTTCAAATTAAACAAATAGCTAATGTTGTCCCATATTTTTTTAAAAATTTACATTTCCAAGAGAACAGTATCAATTTATGCTAGCTCTCCATTACTGGGTCTCTGTCAAATTGGATGCTGACTTGTTCACACTAGCTGAGCCATCACCTTTCCCTTCTTAAGGCCTTAAACTGATTAATGCAGGATATTCATCATTATGGCCCCTCTCTTTCTCTCTTGTAATTGGAAACCAATTATACAGTTTAATGGTGAATTTTTCAGTTATTTTTGAATTTAATGTTAAAGACTGTATATTAAGCAAATGAACATTTCAAAATTTAAACATTAATTCTTCATTTTTCATTTTTATATTTCATACTCTTCTAGTTCTGTATATCTGGTTCCTGTCGATCCTTTGTATGCTGTTGTCAATTTCCGACAATTTCCTTTCTTCTAATTTCCACTATTTCCTATCTTTCATGGGAATGGAGTGAGAAAGATCAATTTTTTTCCCCCTAAATTCACCATAGCAAACTTTGCACTATAACAAACTATTTCATGTAATTAAATATATTAAACAAGAACTAATGTGTTCACAGAAAAGGGTTAAAGTCTGGCTTTTTAATTCTTAGTTATATATGAAATTTGATCTTAGCTCTTACTCTTTGGAGTTATTTTTTAAATAACTCCAGATGCTTTAAGGTATTTAAGAGAGAGAGAGAGAGAGAGAAAAGTAACATGATCAAAGGTAAGGAAGAAGATAACTATAATGCGAAGATGGATATTACATTAGGTAATGGGTGGGAATTTGGCAGATTTGGAGGATAGTGTGAATTGTGTAGATGAATATCAACTGAAAGTGGTTTGCTTTGGGGGAAGGGGTAATATGGAGAGAAGAGGTGGAAAGTATGAAAAATGAATTGTGAAGTGTAAAGGGAGAGATTAAGAGACTTGAAAGAATTGCAGGAGATATTCAGTTGTTTACAAATGCAGTGAAGCTGTCAGAGGTTACTAGTAATAATACTGATATTGTAGCCCTTCAGAACAATAGAGGCTAGACAGGCAGATGAACAAATGGGGATGCCATTTAATGCAACTAATTGTAAGGTTATAAGATTTTGGATTCAGTGATGGCAACTAACGTACTTCGGTGGAACTACAGAAAGAAGAGGAGGCAAAGGATGTTGGGATGATGTAGATTATTATGCTCAGATATGGTCAAGATTTGAAAGGGATAATATTCCCTTATATCAGGACTTCACAATGTTAATTATGAGGATAAACTGAGGGCATGCAAATGGCAAAGAATAGTGGATAGAAGATGAAGAGATGATATGATTGAGACATTTAAATTGTCAAGAGCTAGTTACAGGATTGATACTGGGTGACCTTTCATATGGCAGAACAAGAAAATGGAACAAGGACAAAGAACCATTCCTGTAAGACAAAAAGAAGTGGTGAGTAAGAGGGGTGAGAAGTGGCATTTTTGCATGAAGGGTGGTTAGATCATGGAACTCATGCCTGAGAGAGTGAGTGAGAGCGTGGTCAGTGAGTGAATTTAAGGAATTTTTAAGGAGTGAGTTTATGCGAAACTGTGTTGTCTAAGATGGTTTTCCCCACAATAGTTCTTTTGATTACAATGAGTTCCTTGAATAAGCAAATTATTTGAGAGCCTCTGTTGTGTTTTAAAGACTCCATGACAATGCAAAAATAAATACATCATCTTTGCATATCTAACATCAAAAATGACTTTTTCAAAACATATTCATTTCACTGATATTCTTAAACCTTTATTCTCGCTAATATATTTTATATATCGATGAAGGAAAGGCAGTATATATCTTTCCTTCATAATTTCCCCCACAATTTTGCAAAGGCATTCTTCAATAGTGTACCAACACTACTGAATACCTTCGATAGTGGTGAAGTTTGGGTAGATATGGTTATCAACGCAACAACCATATCTACCCAAAACTAACAATAAAAATAAATGATTTGTCCTGTGAGTTAAACTGAACTGTTAAGAAGTGCTATATGTGACTACAGCCAGGCCTCTTATAACGCAAGTTCCATTAATGTGTTTTTCAGTTACTGTGATTTGAAAAAATCCTACCACTTTTTCCTTTGTGTGATGTACATTTCTAGTTAATGCAATCTTTTTTGTGTGATAGCTGAAAAAAGATTTGAATTGTACACTGAGCTTAACACGCATCGGGTAGACAATAAACAATCACTTGCCTGCTGCCTGCCTTAGTGTGCTCCATCAACCATTGGAAGCAGATGTGTTATTTATTTGTCTCACACTAATAATAAAGCCATGTGAATCATGCACTAAGCTTACCACATTAAACAAAACCAGCCTGTATGTGCAGTGATTATTCAGCATCTTTAAAGGAAATACAGATTCCAATTCTGATGAGCAGCATAATGGAAATATCTGCAGAAAATGCAAGTTACAGAAACTGAATATGTGTATAAAGAGAATAAAAGAAACTGCTGAAAGAGAGATCATTAATCAACCTAACTGACCTATTCTGTACTCTGAATCTAGGAGTTTTAGACAGCTCTTAAGAGCACTCCAAATGCAAGAACAGTATTCAATGGTTAGATGGATTTGTGATTTATACAGATTTAATAGCTATACAGAGGTAAAGTAGCACGTTGCATGAAAGAGAAAACCCTGTTTCTGGGATACTGAAGAGACAATACTTGTAATATGCTCATGTCAATAAAGAACAGAGGAAAGAGTTAGCCCAAGAAGAAAATCCCATTTTGTCTGGACATTTGGATATTGTTAAAAGTAAAATTGAAAGTTTTTTTTTTTTTTTCCTTCAAGAAATCTGAGTTTTGCAAGCACTCAAGTTAACATGACTTCAGGGTCTGGAGATCAGAACTGAAACATAAAAGTAACATCCAGAAATTTTGGCGATTTGTTTTTGGTAGTTTGGGAAATGAGATAAAGGTACTTTCATTAGCATGGAATGGATTTGCAGCCAGATAAGGAAAGTCAATGTAAAAGGAAAAGACTACATGAATGAACAGTGTCCAGTGATACTCCAGAATAGTTGCATCGCTTAAGAATAAAGATCCATTCCATCATCACATGTAATGTGCAACCGGAGAGAAAGTTGCCAATCTAACTGCAAAATTCAAAACAGAAATCACTTGATCAAACACATGGCATATATTTCAGCCTGAAACTAATGGGCCATCATCAGTATAATCACAGGGGTAAAGCTAGCACAAAGAATCCTATTTACAGAGTTAAGCCACATGCCGAAGTGATGGTTACAAACTTCAAATGGGATTACAAAAACCCAACTGATGGTTACAAAATTCAAATGGGATTACAATTCAAGCTAAAACTAAAATGAAAATTATTTGAAATACAAAAATTAATGAAATTTAAAAGATTGAAACAATATCATATTAAAAAGCATGCTATTGCTTTATGAGGATGATACTCTCAGTGCTGGTTTAGGTTTCAGCAGCCATTTAAAGAGAATGCTCAAGCACTTACATTGGAATGAATGCCAACCCATTGGCAAGATTTGGGAGTCTCATTTGCATTATAAATTTTTATATTTCAAATATTTTTCATTTTAGTTTTAGCTGAAATTATAAAAGAAAACTGAATACAAATATTTCATACTGAAAACAACAGTACATAATCAGAGTGTGCAGAAACAACAACCAAATCAAAGTACAGGGATACAAGGTACATAAAACAATCAACTTACCATTAGAAGTGGCTGCCACATGCTAGAAATTATTAAAATAAATACTATTAAAACTGTTCTTGATATTTACATAAGATGAGAATCTCCAAAACTTTTGGGGAGAGACAATCATTCTGATTTAGGTTAGGCCACTGCAAAAGGACAACTTTCTTTGAAAAGGCAGTCATACTTAAAACTACTTCTATGGAGAAGACAAGCTTCATCCCACAGGATGAAGCTTGTCTTCTCCATGTGCCAATACCATACTGTGCCAGACCAGACTTTTGAGATTTCACATATTCAATGTAGTACTGATGTTCAATTAATTCTTTATTCCACAGAACAGTCTGTCTGCCCAAAGTATGTTAAATTACATTCACAAGGGATCTGATCATCAGCTAAAAACAGAGGCAACAGTTTGACTTTTGTGGATGATAATAGATGAGAAATTTTGTTAATAGGAAAAAAAGTAGGATTAAGGCGAAGCTTCTTCAAAATTCTACCAATAGGTTCAGACATACCAGAAATATAAAGGATTAGGACCTATGATCTGTCGACTTAGGTGTTGGAACATAAAAATCAATTATCTGTTGGATTTGATGAGGGAATTAACCATTTAATTCCCTTAAAGTTTTGATAGTGAGAAGTTCTTGTTGTAAGACTGAGGGAGAGGAGCACACATTATACACTCTAATGATTTGATAACACAAATTTTTTTGGTAAGCACGATGAGGACTTCTGATGAATATATCTACTGGTAAAGGTAAGTTTCGGAAAAACAATGGTTGACAAAGTACCAGAGGCTGCGCAAGTAAAAAGGATATCCAAGAGTGGTAAACTACTAGCATTTCCTCATGGTGAATTGAATGTGTGGGTAAAGGCTACTGATCTGATGTAGGAAGGTGATAAGTTCATTTTCAGAATGAAGCAAAACAGCAAAAACATCATCATGTGATGAAACTAGATGTTTATCTTCCAAATGATTTATCCCAAAACCTCTCTTTGGTTTCATTGCATCATTGATGTTTTTGCTGTTTGGCCTTATTCTGAAAATGAACTTACCACCTCTCTATACTGGAAGTGCTTATTTGATTTGTTTGTTGTTTCCACACATTGATTATGTACTGTTATTGTCAGTATGAAATATTTGTATTTTCATTAAAGTTTATTACTGTGGTTATCATGTAATTTTGTTGTTTTGTAGTTATGCCACAGGTATCTTTAAAGTTTAGCTGAATAGTAATCTCATCTGATTTTGTAACCACTGTAAAATCTTAAACAAAAGAAATTTTGTAATAAAATACCTTTAATACAGATTTTACAAGTATGCCAAGTCCCACTAAAAATACTTGTGTATTAATAGAAAATACTTGTTGTTAATTAACTTGGAAATAATAATTTTTTGAAGTATTGAATATTGTGAAATTGAAAAGCTTGTATAAGAACAAAGGAAATTACACATGAGGTAAATTGTGTCTAAGTATACCTCTAGTCAACTAAATTTCCAGTCAGATTGAGCCATGACCTGAGGCCATTCCAAACGCAACGGTCGACATTATACGGGGGTTTCCTGTCTGAGTGCACCGATTGATAATGGTCCCAGGGGATTACTACATAAGAAAAATGAAGGTCATCGGAAAAGTATAAATAGCAGTTTGCTGGGACTTGTCTGGGACTTTTTCTTGGAGTTCGAGTCGATCCGGTGTGCAGTTCCCGTTTGTGGGTAAGTGTGAAGTTACAAGGTCATGTGGAGTTCTGGCAGGAGAGTTTGGACTCATGATGGTATCAAAGTCACATTAAGCCGAGGTGTTCTGCGGAAAGTACGATATTCAGAAAAGGCAACTAAGCTTCACTAGAATCGTGGGTGATGAATCGTTATCTCAATCGGAGATCTTCATTCAAGAAGCAAAGGCCAGGAGAACGATGCAGCTCAAGCAAGTCGTATTAGGAGGAACCAGATGCTGAACGTCCAAGCTGTAGGAATTAATTTGTCCGCTGATAACAAAGAAGAAGTCTCGCAATTTTCGAAAGGAATGTCCTAGTGCAGCGACGAGGTCTAATGGGAACAAGAAGAGATAATCGCTCGAATCAACCTGAGAGGACCAGACTTTGTGAAAAGTAAGAACTTTCCATTATTTAGTCGGAAACCAACTTAGATTGTGACAGTGGTTTGAATTGATGAAATTAATTTAAAGTTATTGCAGGACTTGAGCTAATATCTGTAATTCTATGTAAGAAAAAGCCTAGCTCAAATTATTGTGAAACTGCTTGAGTTTATTAATGTAGAAATTCCTTAAGCGTGTTTTTATTATATGTTGATGACCGGAATGTATGTACAGTTAAGAGGGGGGGGGATGATAATATTCTAGACACGTGGTCCTAAATAGAAATGTTCAGATGGTTGTGGGATATGATTGGATAACTTTAGAGAGTTGTTAGTTAGAGCTTACTTACAAAAATCAAGTGAATTTAATATCTGTAAATTGTGTATATTTACTTAGCGATGAATAAACTGTTTTATTGTCAAAATAACTTGCCTGATCTCTAAGTCTAATGCACTACTCATAAAATCGAACCTATGTGTCTTGAAGTAGATATTGCCACGACTGCAGAGTAAGAATTATATACAGGTAATTTGGTATACAGATTAGTCGGAGAGAGGGGAGCTGTGTGTCATACTGGGTGTTTCTATTCTACTCTTATCCTACAATTTTGGTGGCACAGCTGACTTACATACAAATTTTCCAAAATTTAAAATTAGAATATAACACCAGTAAATCAGACAAAGAATTTGGCTCCAGCCCAAAGCACTTTCTTTGTTCTTGACGTTTGCACACGTGATCCTTACTATTTGCGGCCATAAGATAGAAGTAACTTAGTTTATGATAAAGTAACAAGGAAGTTCAATTGGTAATCATACAAGACAAATTGAGGTATAGATATTAAATAAAATTAAAGTAAGAGAACAAACACACAAACACATATTTTTACCACCTGTATGGTGCCACTCCAGCACGAGTCTCAACTCTGTAAATAGGATTAATGTTCTTTGTTCTAGCTTCACCTTGTGATTATACAGATGCACTGATGATAGCCTGTTAGTTTCTGGCTGAAATATTTGCCATAATAAAAATATTTTTTCTTTATTTTTATGAATATGCGTGCCTAATAATCTTTACTATGTCACAAGTGCCATTAAAAACTGTCTTGTATATTACTTAGCCATATTTCTTCCTGTCCCTTCTCTCTTTAATTTCATCTGCATGTGTGCACCAACTTGCTTCAAACTGTCATTATTGGCCAAAAGTGTTATGCACTATGTATACGTTCAAGTATACGTATATTTTCAAGTCCATGCACTATCTTTGCAACCATTTTGTAACATTGCTGAAGTTAACAATACGTAACATAAAATAAAGTTACAATCCATTTTAACAATAACACACAATACAGAATAATTTTTATTCTCTTTATAGAGAAAAACACAAGTGAAGTTAATTATAACACTAAATTAAATCATGCAACAGAGTATTAACCACCTTACCGACCATTATGGATCAAATACGCATCCTCATACGCTTTGTATCTATCATATATTTCAATGTAATATCAATGGTATTACAATTTTAATATGCACTTCTCATTCATGATGACCTTGACGTCTATAGACATCTTGGCCTGTAGTATGGTTAAAAGACATGGGAGGGATGTACTTTTAATTAACCCCATTTCTTTCCAATTCTTTTTTTAAAACTGCTTAATACATTAGTCACCTAATAAAAAAAAATAATAATAATGTGGCATATCTGAATGAAACTTCTCAAATACTCTATACTATGTACTGCTCTCTATAATGCTCTATTTATCCTATATAACTGTAGCATTTTTCAAAAGCTTTTTTCAGGATATCTTGTCATGCCTTTTCCAGATCTACAAACCTTAAATATAGATCCTTCTTATATTCCCATGAGCTCTCAACTATTTGTTGTAAAATGAAAATTTGATCCTGACAACTATTTTTCCTGAGCCCAACTTGCTCTTCTCTAAGTTTCTCTTTTATAAATTTTCTTAGCCTCAGATATGCTTTCATAAATCTTGCCAGGAACACTTGGTAGAGAAATTCCTCTGCAATTCTCACATTGAGTTTTATTCCTCTTTTTATAGATGGGGAATACGAGAGCTCTACTTCGATCATTTAGAATTCGACCTTCTAACTAGTCCCTCTGAATTATACAGTGCAACCACTGTAAAACTCTTACAGTGGTTGCACTGTAAGAGTTTTACACCTCATATTTTAGCATTTCTGATCAAATAGCATCTACTCCAGCTGTCTTTTCACATTTTAGAATTTTGATAGTTTTTTCCCTACTTCAAGTATTCAAAGAAAGAAATGTACTGCTGTTTGCATTCTTTCTGATCATTATGGAGGCTGATTTGATTATGATTTGATTTATTTAGGAGTTTAACATAACCTGTATAAATTATGCAAAGGACTAAATTTGAAATATGAGATTCTGATATCAGGTATGATGCCACTTTGTGTCACCATCTTCCTATACTTGATTCAATTCTAACTGCTGCTTACAACTATGAACTAAATCTTGGAATCTCAGTGTCCAACTCTGAAGAAAATATTGATTCAGCCAGAAAGGCATGTGGTGAGGTTTCTGCATGAAAAGAAAAATAAGAACATTATAGTGGACAGAAGAAGTTAAAGAAACAATCCTGGAAACCTAATGAATATGAAAGCTTATAAAAAGCAATACAGAATGAGTGTTAAATCTGTAGCACAAGTACTGGATGGATATCATTTGGACCAGAGGACTTATCAGTTACAAGACTAATGAGGATTTTTCTGATGTCTTTCTGTTGAAAAATCAGAGGATGCATGCAGTGAACACTCTGTAGTATTCTAGAAGGTGATTTGCATTGGTCATCTACACAATAGTTGAAGGAAAGACTGATGCCAAGAAGTCTACCTTATCTTTGGGTGATGTTACCATAGCACTATTAGAATGTGAGAGAGGAGGAAACAAGGCAGGACCGAAGTTATTCCATAACAGCCATAATAAGCGACCAAAAGGCTGGCCTTTTGGTCGCTCACTATTACTGCTCAACTGCAAGTCAAGCTTTCTAGTCCCTTATATTGCATCTGGCCCTTAATGAAAGCTGCTTTGGATTAGCAGCTGTAAGCTTTCCTACTATGACCAAACAAGCACAATAGCCAATATCAGAATCTATGAACACAAAGGCTACATTTGGTACTACTACTATGGCTCAGGACTTACAGACCATGGTTGAATAGCCATCACAAAACAAGTGTGAAAAACTGTTCCTTGAATCTTCCTCTGTCCTAAAAAGCAATTCTAACCTGAATGAGTTTGGATGCAGAAAACTTCCAAGTTTGGGAAATGCCTGTTCTTAAACCATTAACCCAATCAAACCCAGTAGGGTGGCGCAATTCAGGTCTTTAGGCCTTACCCAGTTTTTCACATTAGTTTCTCTTAAACACTTAATGCCTGTGTGCACATATCTTTACTTGTGTATTTTTCCATGATGGCACCACTGTGACTGACAAAACATAGGAAATAATTAAATTATTTTAGTTATATTATCCAGGTTATCATCTCAGTCTAAAATTACCATGAGTTACAATCAACATATAAGCTTAAACACCAGAAGCATTGAAAAAGATGCAACCCTTTGACCATTCACTTATATGCCATGCATAGCTACTGCAAAACACATTTAGGAAGCACCAGTCCAGTCTTGATTTTCTACTTTATATACAAAGTACAACACATCTTTCCTGATCACAAGTGTGATTGCTTGTTTTGAAAATTAAAAAAAAAAAAAAAAAAAAATTTTAAAATTTTACGTCATCAAACTGGCAAAATGCATCTGTACTATTCATACTTATGAAACAGTGTACAACTGCAACTTCACATGATAATCAAAATCATTCAGTCTGCATAATTTTTGCACCATTCATGAAACAACAAATGAGTAACCACACTGAAATTCACCCAACAGAGTCAGTTTAAACACACAGCACCAGTTAAGAGAAATAATAAATCACAAGGGTATAAAAACCAGACATACACTCAAAGCAGTATCTGTATATCTACCTATTCTAATTCTTCACAATAGTGCAATCACTGCATATAAACAAAAAAATAATAGTTGACAGAAACAGGGGAGTATATATATATGGATCACATGATCTTCTTGCATATTTCTCGCATTTCCTGAAGAGTGTCAACCTTAAAAGTGAACTAATGTAAATCACTGATTCACTGAATACAAAAATGTATTCAGTGAATCAGTGATTTCATTTATGTCTCTTCTCCTTCCTTCTATGTGTTAGGCTTACTGGCCTGTTACAGAGATATCTTAAGTCCTTCTAAGTCGTACCCGCCCCGAGGATAAGGTAACTAGCCTAATGCCTCCTGGTATATCCTATAGCTGTAGCTGCATGTGTTCATGGGCCGGTTTGCTTGCTTGTGGGAGGAAAACCCCCAGATAAACTGGGGAGAAAAACCGTGCTGTCCACACCCAAGACCAGCTAACTTGGCTATGTCTGAAAAAGATCCTTAAGCTCCTCACATCGGTGACAGGAATAGAACCCAGGACACTCCTTTCGCAGGCATATGGTTGCGAAGCACATAGACATTCAATGCATATAATTCTATTACAAACTCGATGCAATATACATAAATATTTACCTATGTTTCCCATTCATTTCTAAACCAACAACAGGACAAATAAAACATGATGTCTGCATATCAACATATTCATCACCCTTATCTCCATTCTGCTTCTTCTTATATCCAGTGTTTTCTGTCAAGTTAAGTTCTTTAATATCCTAATGGAGGGAAAAAATGTTAAAACTTTAGAATATAAAAATATCTGAAATCTACTAAGTTACATAATGACTGATTAGTTGAGGCTGGAATGGATAGAATTATAGCCAAAACAACTAAGGCTATAAGGACAGCATATTAAGTCAGTTAATTGTATTTTCTCTAGGCAATTAGTCCATTCAGTAGCATGAAACTAGTTGTTAGGAAGAACTTATATTGTGGGTCTGAGCTAGCTCACAACAGATTAAAAAAAAAAAAAGCACCATATGCTTGCTGAACTTTGATGAAGCCCATATGACTGCAGCAAGAAAATGCTGGACGCACAATTCACACTGATGGGCCCTGATGAATATGATCCCCCAGAAACGGGGGGTGGGGAGTCATATTAAACTATCAGAATGAATAGAGAGAATAAATAAGACTAAATAGAATGAACCTACATAGGCACAGTCAAAGTGTGATGTCCATAGCCTACAGAGATACCATTACTATTAACAGGAGGTTATTAAATTGACTAAAAACTGTTTGGACTCAAGAGTCCAAGCAATTTTTGGTCAATTCATTTCTACAAGCATATATGAATGATGCTGTGAGAGTTATATGACATCATGGAGAAACCTGACACTCCTTTTTCTCTTCTGAGGATACAACTTTGAAACAGTTGTTATTTTGTAGACTAAGTGATAAACAATATACTGGACCATAGCTATTTACTATTTCATAATATGATTCTGCAAAGGAATCTTGGTAGTGGTATGGAGGTGGGACACTACTGAGGCCACAATTTGTAGAGAATTGGGTGAACATGATTTGTACAGAAAACTAGTAACAGAGAAATCATCATCCTCGAATATTCCACATCCTTCATAACTTCAAATTACATTGACAATTATAAAAAATTAAGCAAGGATGCGATGTGTAAATATTTGCTGCTAGTAATGGCCTGATACATTGTTACAGACAGTCCTTATCATTCTCTCAAACCTAGACATTTTTCTTAAAAAGTTAAACTTGAAATCTCTATCATCATCATCACGAACCATAGGCTCACTGCCCGTTGATGTCTGATGCCTGTTTCACTATCTTCTTCCACCTTTCTTTGTCCAGTGCACAGTGTCGCAGTTTTTGTACACCCATTCCACATCAGTCTTTTATATCGTCTATCCATTCTCTGTATGGTCTACCTTTTCTGTTTAAACCATCCAAAATACCAAACATAAATGTCTTTATCTTCCGGTCCTCACTCATTCTACAGATGTGCCCAAATAATTGCAGCTTCCGTTTTATAATCTTCTGCATTAGATTCTCTTTTGGTTGTATCTTCTGATAGAACTCTTCATTGGTGATTTTCTGTACCCATCCTATTCTTAGAATCTTCCTGTAACAAGTTCTTTTTCTCGATTCTTTATTTATTACCCACATTTCAGATCCGTACAGTACACCGCTGAAGATGCATGTTTCCAATACTCTTAGTTTTGTTTGCAGACTGATCATTTTACTTTTCCAGATGTTATCCATGGCTTTCAGATTTGTTCTTCCCTTTGCAATCCTGATCTTTATTTCTTTTTTACAGTCCAAGTCATATGTCAGTTTACTTCCCAAATATTTTCTATATCAGTTCCATCCACTTGTACCTTTTATTTCATGTTCTTCTCACCAAATACTATGGTCTTTGTTTTTTCTAAGTTCATAACAAGTCCAAATCTCTTCCCTTCCTCATTTAACAGTTCCAGTGTTTTTTGTAGTTCTCTTTTGTCTTCTTCAATAATAACAATGTCATCTGCAAATCTCAGATTGTTAATTCTCATTTTGTCTACAGATATTCCTTTGGCATCTTCCTTCAATTTGTCCATTGCTCTTTCTAAATGTGCGATGAAAATGCTTGGTGATATTGGGTCTCCCTGTCTAGTACCCCTGCTTGTTTTAAACCATTTCCCCAAATCATCACCTATTCTAACTGCTGCAACTGCATTCTGATAAACATTTTTTAATATAGTTATTAGTTTTTTATCAATTCCATAGGATTCCAGAACTGCTAATGTCACTTTCTGGTCAATACTGTCAAATGCTTTCTGAAAATCATGTTTTTGTTTTTTCTCCTAGCTTTCTCTGCTATTAACCTCATTGTCAAAATCTGTTGAATTGTAGTTCTATCCTTCCTAAATCCTGCTTGCTCGTCTGCAAGGTATGCTTCCAATTGTGTTCTCAATCTTTCTGTCAATATGATCATCATCACTTTACCAAGGTGACTTATCAAGGCAATTGTTCTATAATTTTTACATTCTAGCTTAATTCCTTTCTTGTATAGTGTCACTAATATTGATTTCGCCCACTCCTCTGGCATTTTCCCTTCTTTCCATACCATATTACTTGTGACTGTTCCTTCAAAGACTGTATACTATATTATGTAGCTAATTTCTTTTTGGCCTGTCTCTTGATTGTCTTCCTCCAATGATTCCATTCAAGGCTATATTTGGTGATCTCTGAGATGACATTCTCTGGAGGTGTCCAAACCACCTTAATTGCTGTTAAAGAATCATATCTATGAAATCTTCTCTGTAGTTTAATTTCTTTTGTGTTCTGACCAGTGAGTTATTTTTCTTAAGCATTTCATTTCAAATGATCTGATTTTCTGTATTTCTTTCTGATCAAGTCTCCATGTTGCCATAGGTATAAAATAGTTTTACAGAGTTTTAGATTGACACTTTTTTTTGAAATGTTATTTTTCCATATTTTGTTTAATTTATTCATATTAGACCTTCCCATGTTAAGTCTGTATTTTACTGTTTCTGTATTGAGGTTATGTGTAATGAGACTGCCAAGATATGTAAACTGCTCTACTGTTCAAGTATATGATTTCTAAGTTTATTGAAATTTTTTTACTCATCTTTTCCTATTTTCACATAGTTTTGCTCAGACTGAGTTTCATTCTAAAGGTTATGCACCCTTCATTTAAATTTTATGTCTTTTCCAAACGTGCTCTAGATTCTGCAAGAATAATCATATCTATACGTTTAATGTGGTTGATATTCATGCCATTTATTTGTAGACCTGGTGCTTTGGCTATGGTTTTGCACATTTCTTCAAGATAGGTAAATGAATTTACTGAAAGTAGGCAACCCTGCATGACTCCTATTTCTACTTGTAAACTGTCTGCTTTTATTTTACTAAATTTAACAGTTGCTTTGGAATCTTTATAAAATGTTTTAGTTTATTATACAATACAATACAATAGTTTATTATTCTCATCATGTATACGTAATATTTATAAATATACAATTCAAGTATTACTATCATATTTTCTGTTGGTTTTTACATTTATTTTTGACTAATTATGTTGTTATAGATAAATAAAAATATTTTCCTTATATATATATATATATATACACACGCGCGCACACACACAAATAGAGTAAAATACATTATCAGATAGTTTTCGTAGTTTATAAAAATGCTTAAAATAAGTTAGCGAGTTTTTAAATATATATATATATATATATATATTTTTTTTTAAATATATATATATTTCTAGTAAACATATGGCTAAGGCCCTTGAATCACCAAGGGCCTTAGCCATATGTTTACTAGAAAATTAAATTAGCTCAATACAATCACTGCAAAATCCAGTGACTGTATCTATGAGAGCTCATAGAACATGGTATATACATGTTAATATATTAGAATCATAATTGGACATCATAATTAGAATCATAATTATTCATTTAAAATAAAGGTCAACATTATTTAGTTGCATGAGGTTGGCTCTCAATCTTTTCCTGAAAGCATATTCTGAGGTTACTGATTTGATTTGATTTGGGAGTTTATTATAGCTACTTGTTGCTAGATGTTCAAAGGATTTATGGGAAATTTCTTTGTTTGCCTTAGGTAATACCAGCAAGTTCTGGCCACAGCGTAAACCATATTACATTACATACCAAAAAACTTACAGCGTTCTTCGTTACATATAATGTACAACCATAGAGATAGAGTTCCTCTAATGGCTATAGCTCTAATTATTCTGTTTTGTATTTGTATCGATGAAAGCAGATTGCGGTAGTAATCTCTACCCCAACAGGTGATATCATATTGCACTGAGGAATTTACCCAAGAATAGTATAAGCATCGTAAGAATGTTGCATTTACAAATTTTTTAATCTACCCTATATATATAAAATGATAAGCCTTTTTATGTAACGTTTTTTGTCAAGTTATCTGAAACGTTTTGAAACTCAGGGGCAACTCTGAGTGTCGAGTCTTCGAAATTCAAGTCATCAGAATTCAAGGAGAACCGGCCTACCAGTCTGGAACTCGGGAAGGGGGTCTCCCTTTTCAGTTTTCAAAATTCGAGTCATCAGAATTCAAGGAGAACTGGCCTACCAGTCCCGAGCTCGGGGGGGGTTGGGCACTATAGGCGCCAGAACCACCCCCTCCCCTTCAAAGACTTGACACTCGGGGTAACCCCTGAGTGTCGAGTCTTCAGAATTCAAGGAGAACCGGCCTACCAGTCCAGAACATGGGGGGGGGGGTGCAAGGGGGCGAACCCCCCCTTTCGAGTTTTCAAAATTCGTCATCAGAATTCAAGAAGAACCGACCTACCGGTCCGGAACATGGGGGGTTGGCGCCGTAGGTGCCAGGGCCCCTAGTATAATATATTCTGTTAATTATGAACCACAACTTATTAAAAATGTCATGTGGGAGTTCTATTTCAGATTACTATTAATATAGAGGCCAAAATACTAGGACTGATTTCTTTTTTTTTTGACTAAGCTACAGTTACAATTTTGCTTAGCGCAGCCTTTTGCCTTTTATCCTGTTGAGTGCTACCATGTGAACCTTTGTGAACAATTCAAAAATTTGAATTGTGTACTCAACTTAAAATCATCAGTTATACAAACTGCCTTAAGCTGATTTGTCGGAATTTGTGGTTGCAATCTTCAAAAATAGTGTTCATCAGTGTTATCATCATCATCTCCTATGATGATGATGATAACAAGCCTGACTTTTCACCCCACTACAGGGTGAAGGCCTCTCACATGGTGACCCAGTCCATCTTGGGAGAATGTACACATATTTGTATGAATGAATGTATGAAGGTGAAAGACAATCACAAACATTCATGCTCTAGGTAGGATTCGAACCTGCAGCCTCTTAAATGGAGAGCAGATATGCTAACCACTTGCCCAACCAGGTTGGCTCTTCCTCCTATACTAATTAGTGATCTCTCACTAACCTCAAATCTTACCCATATTGTTTTGCTGATGGCAGTACATTCCATTCCTCTTCTTTATTTGAAAAATATTTAAAAAAATAAACCATTTAATTTTTTTATGAGAGTATGAACGCATGAAATGTTTTTTTTTTTATAGCAAATTCAAAAACTATTTTATTCCATTCGGTTCTCTTCTGTTTGATTCCATTCAGGCCTCCAATAGAGGTGAGAGACTCACATGAAGCAAAATTCATCTCTCACCTAAAAACATCTATGAATATACATGACCACAGTGAGATTTGAACCCAGTCTGTTGGTCAGAGAGTGGGTATACTAACCACTTAGCCAACCAGGCCAGGATGGTTAGCAGCTTAAGGCTTGGATCAAATGATCGAAGATTCAAGATCTTTCATAAACAATGCTCCAGTGAACTTCATGCTACCAAAATACAGTTGTCCTGTTTTATTTCACATTAGAAAGACCCCACTTCACTTCTCCTTACCTTTGGATAACATTCAACTTTCCAGCTAGGATCAGATTTCTTGTGTTGACTTGAAATTCTTATCATTCTTTCCACAAATACAAGACATCCACAGCCTCAAAATAAATAAATAAATAAAAAATAAATAATGATAAATAAATAAATAAAAAATTGTACCTTCTTTCACACAAGATAATACTTCATACCTATACTTTTGCTAATATACAAATCCAGTCTTAGAATACTTTCTCACATTTGGAATGTGAATCAAAAATCTTTCCTAAAAATGCTTGATGCTGTCCAGAAGAAGGTAACATGCTTAATAATGATCTCTCTCTCAGTCACACACACACACACAGCTGAACTCCAATTGCTTTCTCACAGGTATTTTGTTTCTGCTTAGAGGAGCTACTGAAAGGTCCATCACAATTTCTCTACTTTCCTCTAAGTGTATAAAAAACACAAGCAGCTACTGTTCAAAACAAATAAATAGTTCAGCTTCAGATTTACAAAAACAACGTATTTCTTCTGCTTGATTTCATTTACCTCTCTGCTCTGAACAGCCTTCCTGACACCATTTTTCATAAGGATCACAGTCTCCAACTGTTGGAGAAGCACATGAATGGATTCTTTCTTTTTCCTTTACCACTTATCCAGACTTGGCATTCTTCTATTCTAGGTTCATGATCTCTCATGTGGTGGGATGATGAAACCAAACAAAAGTTTGATTTCTTTTCTTGAAATCTAGACTTTCTTCAGTACAACTTTCCTAGATGTAAATTTGACTTCCATAAGTATTTTGATGTTGCAAATTCATGGCTTCCTTTTTTTAAACTATACATATCAAACACATCAGAGATGATAAAGCATTTACCATCACCATTGATCTGCCACAAACTGATCACATGCAATACCAGAATACCGCATATCCTTAATCTGGAAACTATTGATTTTTCTTGAAGAACTGAAATGTAAGTAGGCATAACAATGGATAACTTATGTGAAATGATTCTCACATAAAATGTTTGTACATGCATACATACATACCTAAAGATTAAATTATGCGAATGCAATGATAATGAATAAATCATGTATTGTATTAATAGGTTCTAAAGTCCTAACAATGTTTTTTTTAAACTAACTCAGGCAAGTAGTGTTAAGGAGTAAAATGCCTCACGAAGAGGATAACTTTAAGCCATCAAATCTATTGAGATTAAGACAATAAACTTGATGGACAAAACATTAGAGGTACCTAACTAATAGCATGTCAGTCCTCCTCTACAGCAAAGAAAAGCCTGTACTCTCCGAGAATTGACATTCTGGCATTGACTCCACCACATGCCAGAGGGTTGCCGGAGGTAATTCCAGCTATGCCTGTTGCAGCATTGTCCACAACTGCACCTTAGATGTCAGTCCCAGATGCATGGATCTGATGTCTCAATTCTATGGCGTCCCAGAGCGATTCAATCGGCTGCAGGATGTGCAAAGACCATGAAAGTGTGATAGGTGATCAGCCAGCATGTTCTGATAGCTTGCAGCATTCTCCAGACACACTAAAGGAACTTACGTGCCATATGAGAATGCTCCCCCAAGCCATCACAGAACTGCCTCCTTGAACAGATGAGGTGGTTAACAGGCCATGCTGTTAACCACCTCGTCAACAGCATGGCCTCATGCTGTTAACGCTACACATGTACCCTCCCATCAGTTAAGTACAATTGATATAGGGATTCATCAGATTACACAACTCTAGTCCATTCTGCAGAGGTCCAGACACTAGGCAAGATGCAATTCCTAATGATGAGCTGTCAACAGTGGTACACGATTAGCGTATCGGCTCCCGCAGCCCATGGTATGAAGGGTATGCCATACCTTCACTCACTGATGCTGCTTGGGCCACCAACATTGAAACTGGATGTGATTTGTGCTGCTGTTGCCCTGTACGAGCCTAGACAGTCTAGGTTGACCCTGGTCATCAATAGTGTATGAACAGTCACCACTTGCTGGGCACTGGTATGTCCACTGATGGTATACTCATGGTAGACTATTGATACCATTTTGATTTGTCTCTCCTACCCACCTACTTCACTTCATTGTATTTTTTTGCTCTATACTGTTCTTCCATTTCCACAGAGATCTCTCTCTCCTAAGCTTTAAAGCTTTTTCTTGAATTATCTTTAATGTCTCCTGCGAGATCCACCTCTTCTTTGGTTTTTCTATCTCTGGAACTCTTTGTTCCACTGCTTTCTTGATTGGAAACACCACTTTGTTGTTTCTATCCTCCAGTTTCATTTCCATAATGGATTTCAGTTCTTTCTTGAGCACTTTCCTTGTATATCTCTCTGATTTTGAAACTGTGCCTTTACTTATCACTTGAATCTCAACTGGATATTGGCAATCACTAAGCTATGATCTGATTCCATGTCTGCACCTTGAAATGTTCAACTGCTGAACTGATGTAGCTCACCTCTTGTTTATGAGTATGATGTCCAGCATGTTCTTAGTTCTTCCATTTGGTGATTGCCATGTCCACTTCCTGCAGTCTTTTTGCTGGAAATGTGTATTACAAATTACCATGTTGTGATTCAAGGTAAATTCAAGCATTCTTTCTCCTCTTTCATTGCTTTTTTCATATCCATATTTGCCTATTATTCTTTCCAATCTTCTCATTCCAATCACCTCCAATAATCAGTATATCTTTCTTTGGTATTGATTTCAAGGTTCCAAGTTGCTATAGAATAACTGTACTTCTTCAGTGCTTTCTAAAGTACGTGAACAGAACTGGATTACTGTGATGTTAAATGGTCTTGTTGAAAATACTGCCATTAATATTCTGTCATTTACTGGTTTGTATCATAATAATGCTTCTCTTCCTCCTTTACTTAGAAGAAATCCAACTCCTACCTCATGTTTTATACTATTACCAGACTAAATGATTCTTCCATCTCTCATCTCCTCTGACTCTGTTCAGTGCTTCTCCGCTAATTCGAGAATGTCACACAAGTATCGCTCCATCTCCTTGCAAAAGTTTAATAATGGCAAACCGTGAGCAGACATATAAATACAAAATTAATAACAGAAAAACTCACGTAAAAAGATTATTTAATAGTATAATTAGGCATCTTCAGTACATTTTAAGCTCAAATTAAACAATAACCGACAATTCCAAAAAGCGCCACCTAAGTAGCTAGTGTAAGATAACTAAAAAGGTCAATAAATTTCCTAAAAAAAAAAAAAAGATATATACAATAAAAAGTTAGGAAAAATTAGCTGAATTTACTATCTCCCATAAAAGGGATAGACGTAAACCATCAGATCTGTTTAAGTTAGGCAAGTGAAGTAAAATTTCACATGTTTCATTATAAAGCCGTTCCACAAGGAACCAACTTTTGTGAAGGACTCATCTTTTTTTTCCGGTGATCTCTATGTCCAGCGATGATGGCATGTTCTGCAAGTCCAGACTGTTCAGGTTCAAGGTATTAAATATAAGACTGGTGTTCTTCTTGCTGAATAGAGGCAGATCTTCCTGTTTGTCCGAAATAAAATAACACACAAGAGCAAGGAATCTGGTAAACACCTGGATAATTAAGATGTGGAAGCTTGTACTTAGGAGAAGCGAGAAAGGTGGAGATTTTTCTGAATGGTCGAAAGGCAACAAAAATATTCAGTGGTTTTAAAACTTTTGCTATACGTTCACTAATGCCATGTACATAAGGGATAGGAATGTGCATTATTTCTTCTGTATTTGAAGAGGAAGACATATTAAAACTACTGAAAGCTCTTTTGACGAAGGAATTGTTATACCCATTAGATAGAAAGGAAGAAGTAATATAATTATATATATTGCAGTTATTGCAAAATTATGTATTGCAGTTCTTTCTGTAATAGATCATCTGAAGAACAAAGGAGTGGGCACGATGAACCAGTGTTTTAAAAGTTCCTGCCATTTGACTGGGATGGTGATGAGATTCAGTATAGATATAATGGCCTGTATGAGTCTTCTTTACCGAGAAATGTAGGTTACCATCTGGTTGGCAAAGAATTAGAAGATCTAAAAAGGCTAACTGCTTATTTGATTCTACTTCTAGGGTAAAATGGATCCTTGGATGAAGTGCATTTAGCCGAAATGCACTTCATCCAAGTACATGATCATGAACTGATCATGAGAAACTGTTGAAGTTCATCAGAAGAGCCATATAGCAAAAATGTCATCAACATATCTGAACCAATGAGTAGTCTGGGAGAAATGTTGTCACAGATACGTTGTTCAAAATGTTCCATAAAGAAGTTGGAGATAGCAGGAGAAAGAGGATTACCCATTGCTGTTCCTTCAATTTGTTGATACAACTTATTTTTAAAGGAAAAATAACCAGAATGTATTACAAAATCAAATATTTTTACAATGTCTGAAGGAAATTCCTGTTGCAGTAATTCAATGCTGTCAGATAAAGGAACATTTGTAAATAAAGAAACAATATCTAAACTGATCATGATATCTGAAACGTCCAAATGAAGATCTGAAATTTTATTTTTGAAATCCAAAGTATTTTTTTATATAAGTATCAGTTCTTCTAGTTGAAGTGAGAAGATCTGATCAAAATTTTGAAATTTTGTGAGTGGGACAACCTATGCAATCTACAACTGGCCTCAACGGAATGCCTAGTTTATGAACTTTCGGATGACCATACAATCTAGGTGGACGACTGAAGAAGGTTTTAAGTTTTTTCTTTTGATCTTCATTCCATGTAGATACATTATCTATAAGAGAATTAAGTTTCTTCAATTGACTCCCGGTAGGATCCGATGTAAGAGGCCTATAAGATGAAGAGTTACGGAGTAATATAGACATTTTTCTCTCATATTCCTTCCTATCTTGAATAACTACAGCCTTCCCTTTGTCATCTTTTGTAATAATTAAATTATTGTTATTCTTAAGTGATTTCAATGCTTTAAATTCAGAGTAAGAGAGATTAGGACATGGAGGTTTGGCATTAAAAAGATTTTTCACACATTCAAAACGTAACCTGTTGGCTGTTTTTTGGGATAAGGATCGAATATCTCTGTCTATATTATGAAAAAAATCCATCAGAGGCACTTTATTCGGTGCAACGGCAAAATCATGTCCTTTTGATAAAACAAAATGTTCACTGTCTGCTAGTGGACGTCCAGAAACATTGATAACTATTTTATCTGTATCACTAATAATATTACTGGATCTAGGTAGGCTGACCAAAAGATTCAAACTTGCGCTTTAACTTATCACAAGAATCATTAAAGATCTTTAGGTAAGAAGCCGAAGATATGCGCAATAAAGTGTTAAAAGTTTCACCAGTTAAAACAGATTCTAGAGCGTTCTTGATGGCCATAATTTCTCTATTTAAGAGGGCTAGAGATTTCTTAGCATCATGTAGCTGATAATTCAAAAGCGACTAGCTTTTAAATAGATCCGATGAGCTCTTGGAGACCTAAAAACTTCTTTTATTTTACAACAGGTAGGAATAACCTGAGCCATATTACATTGCTTTAGGAAAATTATTCTGTTAATGCATTTAGCCTTCTTTACTAATACTTTGCCATATCTAGCAGATTGTTTGGAATTAGACTCTACGTAAAGTCTAGCAATAAGTTTTAATAATGGCAAACCTTGCAAAGTAAGTCTAGCTTTCCCAGAGCCCATAAAGTACAGGCAATTTATATTCCTAAACTGTATATACAAAAACTTGCTGTTGAGACCAATTATTGATGCAAGATTCTCTCAAACTTCTAAACATCTAACAAACCTAACCACACCTTACATCAGGCAAACAACCTCCTATGTTAAGAACACAATGCACTTCACGGAAAATATCAAAAGGTATCACATTGGCTCTTACTGATATAATTGCAAGCTTGGACATAGTAAATCTTTTCACACATGTTCTAAGAATAAAAACCATACAAATACTTCAAGAAATTTTCCCAATGGACACAGTGGTCCTATTTAAACATTACATTAATAGCACTTTTTTTCAAATTTGAAGATTTTTTAAACACAAAGAAAGATTAGCTAAGGGCTCTCCTGTCTCTCCTATGATAGCTGATCTCTTCATGGAGTGGTTTGAAAAAATAGCCCTCTAGTATCAATGGAATACAACCAAAAATTTGGCAAAGATATCAAGACAATATTTTGTCATCTGGTCCAGTTCTACTATCAAATGAGATTTCATTACCACCTTCCTGAACAACATTCATCCTCAGATTCACAGTTGAATTAGAAAGAAATAGGTCTTTACTATGGATATGGTCTTCACTATTTACTAAAATAAAGATCCAAAAGGCTTCAGTTCGGCAATGCAAAAATTATAAAAACTGAGTGGATATTACTCGTGTATAGAGGCTTAAGTGCTGTGAAGACATAATGTTGGAGGTTTAATGGATTTTTTACAACACTCAGAAAGGATTAAAAAGAATTTAATACTTCCTATATTTCGTCCTAGTCACTAGGACATCTACAGGGATTACAAAAATAACTAATGTAACATAACACAAATATCATACAATACTAAGCCCAACCACGTGGGTGACACTAAAGTCCTATCTAGGTGGAGCGCCCTCTAAGGGCGGTTGTAGGTGGCCTGGAATATAAAGTAGGATCTCTGGTGATGAGTGTTTCCCAAATTTTCAGAAGCTTAATGCAACCGTATTTATTAAGATTTGGTTGATTTCTAAGAGCTGCTGCTGCTTCTAAGAATAGTCTCTCTTTCTTGAATTTGCTGTGATGGAGCATGGTGGTTTTCTTCCATGATACTCTGTGGGTGGTGTCCAAGACATGGTCAGCCAAGCCTGAATGACCATAGTTGTGTTTACAGATGTAAGACTTGTGTTCCTCTAGGCGGATGGATGCTGATCTGCCTGTCTGTCCAAAGTACGCCAGCTTACAGGAACAGGGTACTTTGTAAACTCCAGGCAGAGAGAGAGGAGGAAGCTGATCTTTTGTAGAACGGATAAGGGTAGTAAGTTTGCGGTGGGGTTTATATGCTGTGTGTAGGTTGTACTTTTTAGAATCTTGGCTATTTTTTCGGATGTGCCAAGGATGTAGGGTATGGCGATGGCATTTTTAAATTCTTGTTGACGAGAAGGACCGGGAATGGGAGAGGAACTAATTATTTTTTTGATACTGTGATCACTGTAGCCATTGGAGAGGAAAGTATTGTGTATGTAGTTAAGCTCAGTAGTGAGGGCAGTTCCACTGGAACAAAGATTGTGGGCTCTTTTGGTAAGAGTTTTAATAATGCCATATTGTTGAGAGGGGTGGTGGTGGTGTGAGAGTTTGTGAATGTATCTGCCTGTGTGTGTGTGGGTTTTCTGTATACAGTGAAAGCAAGTGTATCATTAGGCAGGCGTGTGACTAAGGTGTCTAGGAAGGGTAAACAATTGTTCTTTTCCATAGTAAACTGGATTCTTGGATGTAGGCTATTGAGATGACTGAGGAAGGAGTCTAATGTGTCTGGGCCATGAGGCCAAATAGAGAACACATCATCTACATATCTTAGCCAGATAGAAGGTTTGAGTGGGGCTGAGCCTATGGCACGTTTTTCAAAATCTTCCATATAGAAATTAGCAAGGTGGGGAGAGAGGGGGGAACCCATAGCAGTTCCCTCTATCTGCTTGTAGATTTTGTTCTTCCAAGAAAAATACCCAGAGTTAATGGCAAAGGAAAAGAGATCTAAGATGTCAGAAGGGAAAACTTTTTGTAAGAGAGATAAGGTGTCAGTTAAGGGAATATTAGTAAACAAAGAGGAGATATCAAAGCTTACCAATATGTCTGCTTTATTCAAGGTTAGATTTTCTATGAGGGCTTTAAAGTGGGTCGAGTTTTTTATATAGGAAGTGGACCTTCCAGTGAGGGGGGGGGTCAAAGAGTTGGCCAGCTGTTTAGACAGTCTGTAGCAAGGTGCATTGGTGGCATCTACGATAGGTCTGAGTGGGGAATTGGGTTTGTGGATTTTTGGTAAGCCGTAAATTCGGGGGGGGTTAAGCTTCTTCGTGATGTCGGGAGGCCAGGAAGATACTTTAATTTTTAAGATACTAAGTAAGATTTTTAATTTCTTAACTTGTGTTTTTGTGGGGTAGTGTTCTAGCGGGATGTAGGTAGCGCGATCACGGAGGATAATATTGATTTTGCGATTGTATTCACTGGTATTAAGAACGACTGTGGCATTACCCTTATCCGCTCTGGTGATGACGATACTTTTTTCTTTCCGTAATTTCAGGAGAGCTGTGCGTTGGGCATACGATAAATTACTTTACTTTTTGGAGGCGAAGAATGAGCAAGGAAGATGTCCTAGTGACTAGGACGAAATATAGGAAGTATTAAATTCTTTTTAATCCTTTCTGAGTGTTGTAAAAAATCCATTAAACCTCCAACATTACGAGTGGATATTAGATCCAGCATTATTTCAAAGGCAAATGCAGAAACCATGAAAGTTTCATAAAAATAAGTTGACCAGAAAGCTTACAGGAATGCAACCGCTGGCATTTAGTGGTGTCAGTTGTTTACCTTTTATTGCAGTTTTTAAATAGCTAAAAGCTTTTATATATATATATATGGTTAGTGATTTTAAACTAAATGCTAAATATAGATATATTGTATCATCTCTTATTCTATCTATAAATCAAGTATGAAATATATTTTAGCACAATCAATGATTCAAACAGACACAACATACAAATTTAAAACTTATTCTGCTGTTATTTTGTAATTTCTCCCCAATTAATTTTTTTATGCTTTTAAACTAACAGCTCTCTCTGTGTGTGTGTGTGTGGGGGGGGTGGTATTAGTTCAATCAAAAGCAGAACACACACATACACAGCTTGGAAAGAAGCCAAACATGGTACCCCCATGGGCAATATGAATCATGCCATGTAACGAGTCACTTCTAACCTGCATCAATTAGAGGAATATGATGCTTACAAGTCAGTGGAACTGTGTCTGTGTGAAATGGCTGCAAGAAGGGAATTGAGAGTTTTAAAAGAGGCAAGTGTTCACAAACTGGGCCATCCCAGAACAACAATCAGTGATAGCACAATGAGATGGAAGTGCAGGAAATCAATTGCAAGTGCTACCCGCAGTGGACAACCCACCACACTCACCAAATGTGGCCATAGGGTGCTATGAAGGATAATATGTAAAAATTGCCATTTGTTCATGTTGAATGCAGAGTTCTGAGTATTGACTGGAACACAAATGTGGACAAAAATATTCCAAACTGAGGCTCACAATATGGGTTTCTATGATAGGACTGGAATATGTAAAATATGGGATGTGGGAATTTGGTAAGATGTGTTATGGAGCAATGAATCATGCTACACCCTCTACTGAGCAGATGGACAGATGTGGAAGATGCCTGGTCAACATCTCTTACCAGAGGCTAACCCCAACTATGAAATTCAGAGGTGGTGGTGTGATGGTATAATCCTGTGTTTTGGTCTTGGGCCTCTGTATTGTCATGAACATTGCACTTCGAGATGTATCTGAACATTCTAGACAATGCAACGCTTCCTATTTTGTGATATTTCTATGAAACTGACCTCAATCCAATGCAACATGTCTTAAAGCTGCTGCTGTAACTGAGTGGTTTGTGGACATGAACATCATTACACTTGACTAGTCTCCACAGAGCCCTGATCTCAACCCTATTGAACATCTTTGAGATGAACTGGAGCATCGCATAAGGTCAAGGTACTTTGACCCCAAAACAGTCCCAGACCTCATTACATGCCTACAGGAAGAATGGTCCAAAATTCCAATTGATCCCTATCATATGCTTGTGGAAAATACGTCCCATAGAATTTCTGCAGTCACTGCAGCAAAAACAGCTATGGTTGTTTGTTCCCCACACATTGACTTCTTTCCAAGCAGCGTGTACATCTATCTCTGCGTTGTGTATATATATATATTTTTTTTTGTGTATATATATACACACACACACAATATTATGTACTAGTACAGCATGACTTCAACTGCTTAAATAATTAGCATAAATTTATTATTATTACTGGCAACTGCAAGGTCAACTGTTGACTCCATCGATGAGTCAACAGATTCATCGATGGAGGCCCTAACATCATGTCAAGAACAACTATTTGTCTTTCACACAGTATCTATCATACCTCGCTTTAAACTCATTCACGGTCATAGCACCCACCACAGATTCTGGCAGCTTATTCCACTCATTCACCACTCCCCAAGTAAAGAACCTGGCTCTGACACTCCTGTTAACCACATTTTTGCCCAGCTTCCATGTATGGCCCCCTAGTCCTCCCATCACCAGCCCTATTCTCAAAAATATCTTCTGGATCAATCTTATAGAAACCCTTCAGTAATTTGAATGTCTCAATCATATCACCCCTTTTCTGCCTATCAACCAATTTTTGCAACCCACAAATCTTCAGTCTGTTCTCATAAGGTTCATTCCACAGACCTGCCACCATCTTGGTCACTCGTCTCTGGATCCTCTCCACCTCCTCCCCATCAAGAAGAAACCCTGGTGTTCATATCTGGGCACAGTAGTCCAGATGGGGTCTTATCAGGGCTCAATAAAGAGAAACAATAACTTGTTTGTCTCTGCTCGTTAAAGTATTTTTCAGTAACCAAGTGATTTGATGAGCTGTTTTAGCCACTTTTGCAATGTGCCCCCTAAACTTCAACTCCCTATCCACCAACACTCCCAAATCCCTGGCCTCGTCAATCTCCTGGAGTACAGTTCCACTAATGTGATATACTGCTAATCTTTTCACTCCAAAATGCATAACCTTACACTTTGCCACATTAAATTGACATCCATTTTCCTTAGCCCAGTCTTCCAAACTATCCAAATCATCCTGCAAAATTTTGACATCCTGTGCACTCACAATTGCTCTACCCAACTTTGAATCATCAGCAAACAAGTGAACACTTCCTCTCAGATCCTTTCCTGTATCGTTAATGAACAAATTGAAAAGTAGTGGTCCAAGAACAGAACCCTGCAGCACACCACTAGTCACAAGCCGTCTTTTGGGCTCCACTCCTGAATAAACCACTCTCTGGTATCTCTCCATCAACCACCTCCTATCCATCTCACCAACCCTATATCCATCCCCATCTGCTCCAGTTTACTGATTAGAGTTCCATGTGGTATCCTATCAAAGGCCTTGGCAAGGTCCAGTAGAATCACTGAATACCCATTACCCTTATCCAGTTCAGTCGTTACTGTGTTATAAAACGTGAGCAAATTACTGAGGCATGATCTACCCTTCACAAAACCATGTTGTCCCCCATACAGTATCCCATTTTCATCTATCCAATCCTGTATTCTTCTCTTGACTAGTTTCTCCAAGACCTTGACAACAATTCCTGATATGCTAATCGGTCAGTAATTTACAACAGCAGTCTTGGAACCTCCTTTATGCAGTGGAACTATTTTCTCCTCTTTCCACTCCCTTGGGACTAACCCAGACCCGAGACAGATTAAACAGAATGGTCAAGTTTAACAGAAATGACAATTCTTTAGCCGCTTCACGTACGACACGAGCTGGTATACCATCCAATCCCACAGATGTATTGACATTGAGGTTTTTTAACAGACTACTCACCTCCAACTCATTTACCACAATTCCTGTATAAACTTTTGTTGCATTCATTTCTGCAATGTCACTACCTGGATGATATACTCTTGCAAAGTGCTCGCTCAGTAATTCAACTATATCAACTGATTCAGTTACCTCCCTACCAAAAATTACATTTACATTGTAAAAATTACATAATTACATGTAAATTACATTTACAAACCTTTAAACAACGAATGTGGCTGGCATTTTTGCAAGATGCATCTTTATTCAGAAGATATTCAATTACAGATTCTTTGTTGTAGAGCCTACATAAAAAGAAATGTATTTAAACATACTTTTCATGAGAGCGATACAGTCATTGTGTGTACGTGTGGTATGTGTGCATGTTTATTATGTCACTCCTACTCATTAAAGGTCATAAACCTATAGCACATTAGTAGCAAGATGGGTGAAAAAAATGTTTTAATATTTTACAAGCATGAGGTATCTTTAATAAAACTGCTTCCCAAAACCTGGACAGGTTTACATTTGTACTGAGCATCTAAGTTTTCTGAATATAAATCTTTCTAGCAGAAAATGGCTTTTATGTAGAAATTTTTCTGAAACTGAAAAAATTATGATTGGTAAGACAATTTTCCCAAATCCTAATAACTTATCTAATTCTGTTCTTCCTAACATGCATTTGCTAATCTTTTTATCTGACACTGAATTATCGGAAATCATGTGCACGCTGGGTTGCGAAGTTGCTTACAAAGTGAACAACACAAAGTGAATCAACTGGGCAGTGGGTTGGAATTCTCGACAAGCTACCATGAGGATGGCGATGTTTTCCTGAGCAGACTTGTCACAGGGAACAAGACTTGGGTGTCGCATGCAACCCCTGAATCCAAACAACAGTCCATGGAGTGGAGGCACACCTCATCACCAGTCAAGACGAAATTGAAGACAACAGTTCCCACTCAGAAAATCACGTGCACCGTGTTTTGGAACAGACAAGGAATTTTGCTAGTAGCCTTCTTGGGTCAAGGCTCCACAATCAACGTGAGTATGTACTGCCAAACCCTTAAGAAACTGCATCATGCGATCCAGAATAAATGATGTGGCATGCTTACCGGGGGGGGGGTGTTGTTTTGATTCATGATAACGCCCACTCACACACAGCCGGCGTAACACAACTTCTCACCACCTTCGGCTGGGAACAATTCCATCATCCCCTATATAGTCCTGACCTCGCGACAAGTGACTTTCACCTGTTCAAACATCTGAAATCTTTCCTTGGTGGCCGACGGTTTCAAGACGATGACGAGGTCAAAGAAGCAGTCAATACATGGTTTGCATCAGAGGCGCCAACCTTCTATGACGAAGGCATACAACTTTTGGTACCCCGTTATGATAAGTGCCTGAAGAATGGCAGAAATTATGTAGAAAAGTAGTGAAAAATATCTACTTTAATTTCCAATAAAGTTTTTTTTGCAAGTATATTTTTGTTTCTCTGACAGCCCATCGGAATTTACTTTCTGGACGTCCCTCGTATATAATAAATAAATTAGCAGTTGTATGGAGGATGCTTAATAACACATACAAAACTGGGAAAGATGGAGTCCATAATTTTTGCTCAGATTGGGGTTACACAGAAGAGCTTTAGAATTTTCCTTGCAAAATCTTTCCAATTTAGCTTCTTTTTTTTTTTTTTTTTTGATTACTTTAGTATTTCTTCAGCCATAGACAATGTTACTAACAGAAATAACATGTTATACAAGGCCAGATGCTCTTTACCATGGCAACATATGTAGTCTTTATGCTTTGCTATGCAGACAGACATATATCATGATACTATGTGAGTTGATAAAGGGTGTGAATTTTCAAACCAGATGGAAGACTAAATACAGCATGATAGACTCTTGCATAAATTTGAGAAAATGGATTCGGGTTATAGAATATTAACATGGATAAGAGGATGGCTGACTGACAGATATCAAAAAGTTGTATATGGGGGAATTCACTCAATACCTGTCTGATAACTTGCTTAGTGGCAAGTCAGATTTCTGGAGCCCTGCCTACAAGGGCCCATTGCAGAAGGTATCGTGTTATTAGTACTGAGATCAGTTATCCTACAATATGTTCTTGAGATTTTAGCTACATGCAACCTTTGTAGCAAATTTTCTGCTGTGAAGGCAAGTAAATGGCATTTTACAAGAAATTACGTTGATAGTTTTTAACTGGCTAACTAGATATGCAGTGCTTCATCCCTTGAGCAGAACTCAAAAGAGATAAACAAGTGACTTCTGACAAAGCAAGGCAAAATCTGTAGCAATCTACAATCATTTGGAGAAGCAGCTATAACCATATGAAAGACAACTGACTTGATGAAAACAATTCCTGTTTTATAATAACTTGGGTTACAGTGTGCGATCCCAATGAATGCTTTAACAGCTCTGGTAAAATGGCTAAAAAAAAGACTGAAGTGTTATCATAAAGCATAAATATACCTTTCTGTGCATAGAAAACTGAGAACTATAAGCAATCAGTTTGTTGTCTTAATATTGGATGATCCATAAATGGAAAACAGTTACTCATTTTGACCTCTAGTGTAAACTCTATGCCAGGATGAATGGCATTGGCTTTCTGAAGAAAGGGTTGTAATTCTCATGCAGCAAAAATAGCATCTACATACTTCAACCAGATGAATTTCATACATCACCCACACCAAGGTCACAAGACCTATAGCAAATTAGTGTCGTGTGTGTGGGCAAGAGGATAAGAAGAAAGGTAGAATCGGTTCACATTTTGTTTGAACAGCTGAAAGTTGCATTCTTTGGGGAAGACTGTTCCAAAGAACAGCCTTCACCACTCTGCTTATACATGGAATGAAAGAGGAGGCAGTGAAGTTGGTTCATTTATTTCATGTTAGTTGTATAAAATTTACTGTATAGGAAAAAACATTAACAGTTGTTCTTCTTAGAGTCTGAAAATTAATAACGCAGACAGCATTTTATGCTTTCAGTAATGGAATTACAAGAAAATATATACATAATACTTCACATCACCATCCCGCAGAGGAAAAGGTTGTCCTAAGGCTGAGGCATTGAATACTGATTATTTGTTCCACAGAGAGTTTGCAAAAGGACTCACTCTAACTATACAGAAAGATAATACAGTTATAACAGAAGAAACATCCAGCACATAATGAATAGTTATCACTCCTTATTCAGGAATCAAGAGAGTTACCATACATAACATAATAAAAATGTCTTCCAAAAGACCTACTTGTACATTCCTACTGATGATGAAAAATTTATGTTTTTCCTGTCAATCAAATATAAGTTAGTTGCCACCTGTCAGTACTGCCACTGACATGTAAGGCACCTTTGTGGAAAAAGTTTTTGGTGTCCCATTGATAAAAATGTACAAAAAGTTTTTAAACAAATGTAAATGTTAAAATAGATTTATCAAATGTAAAAATCTTGTCTTTTTTTTACTTACTGATCTTGAAAATTGGACTATACTTTCAGATATATACCACAATAGCAGAGCTCTGATTACAATCAACACATGTACACTAATGAAATCCTTTACACAGCATTATCCCGAACGTTCCAGTATTTCAATAATCAAATAGTGTTCAGGTGACTACAAAGCTTAATTAACTCAGAACCAATAGAAAGATGGAAGGTGTTGATTTGTATCTGATTAAAATATGACTTGGCTCAGTCATAATTGTTAGACTGAGCTTCCTGGAACTGTAACAATATGCTCACCAGAAGTGAGCATATTGTTACAGTGGTGCTGATAGTTTCAGATTGTGCAATATGTATGGTTTCTCTGCACTGATATAAAGCACTTGTTTCAGAATTGATTTTTAAAACTTATTTTGCACTCCCTTTTATGGCACCTTTGTGCAGTGCACAACTTGCACACCTGCTTGCAGCAGCCCTGACCCCTGTTTATATGTACATATCTTCTTGTAATTCCATTACTGAAAGCATAATATGTTGTCTGGGTTATTAATTTTCAGACTCTAAGAAGAATAAACTGTTAATGTTTTTTTTTTCCTATATAGTAAATTTTATACAACTAACATGAAATAAATGAACCAACTTCACTGCCTCCTCCTCTTTCATTCTGATTCTACCTTTCTTCTTTCTTCAAGGGGTTTAGCAAGTTTCTTCTCATATTAGGTTTATTATAATGACCACACAAAAGATACTTGGCAGAGATCAGGATCCAAGGAAAAATAATACTTGCAGAGAAAAACAAGCCTTTTCTGTACCGTGCTAAGACAAGTAGGAAGAGGCCCCACTGAAATCCAGCAAAGATCTTCTCCTCTCAATGGCCTGTCACAGCCAAACAACTGTTTCATTAAATATAATTAAATCTATGGTCGAGTAGTTAATTCTAATTCCATATGCTATGTCTGTAATTGCAAGAAAATATGAAATCAGAGCTTGCAGACTAGATGGCTTGGACATGCAGAAAGAAATAGGATGAGATCTGATGAGATCTGGATGAGATCTGATAGAAAGAGATCTAGAGGGACGACCATGACAATGTTGGGAAGATAACATTCAAAAAGATTTGAGATGGGAATCCTGGAGTAGACTGGAAGAGCTCAAGACAGAAAAGCGTGAAAGAAATTGATGCAACAAAGAACTTTAGATGTTCAATAAGCTAGAGAAGAAGAAGAAGAATGCAAATATGTTAATGCATGTATTCTTTGGTCAGTTTATCTCTTACATTATGAATAATACCTCTTTATAAAGCCCTTATAAAGATCTTAGGATTCAAATTGGTCTTTCAAACAAAAGAGTATGGTCATTACATATCTGAGCTACAGAGGCTCCACAAATCATTCAGTAACTCGGTAGAACCCAAGCAAAACTATTATATATAAATCAGTTTTTAAGTGTGAAATTAGTCAAGGTATTCTGCAATAGTCTAAACCTAAATCATGAAACCTATACATGCCTTGAATAGTTTTCTTTATTACCCAATATTAATATTAAATACTAATATTAAATAACTTACTATTATTAATGTTTGGATTATGAACTCTAATGGTATATTCTCCTTCTCATGTAGCTTCTCATATTCTCCTTCTCATTGCAAGAAGTCTGTGACAGACTTCTTGCAATGTGCTTGCCAGAACGCTAGTTTAAATATATTACTGTTCTGACAATGTCAGAATACCATATATGGGAGCACAAGTTTAGAATAGCTTATTCAATGAACGAGTTTACAGAGGAAATGAAAAATTTTCAAATAATTACTTAGTAGTTTCTAAATAAAGATACTAACAAAATGAAGTAAATAAGAAAAAACAAGAAAGAGAACAAGTATGCAGAGTATTATAAGAAAGCATTAAAATGCTATATCAATCACAATTAACAGATTACCTAAAAAAAAGCCAAAATCAATGAAGATATAGAAGAATGGAAAACTTTGATAAAGATAACTCATAAAGCAGCCTCTGAAGTACTTAGAAAGAAAAATAAAATATTAAAAAGGAAAACATAAAAAATTTGGAACATCATTATCAATTTCCTGATATGCTCCCGAGGAGTGTTCAGGTTACTATGACAGCATTACGTGATTAAGGATTAAGTTTACATTATTATTAATCTCCTATCAACAATTTTCCTCCAAATCATTCTATTAGTTGTGAGCACTTGAATATTGCCATATTTAACATTTCATGCTTCTAAGCCACTTCTGACTGAATTAATCCACCTAGACCTTTCCTCACCCATTCTATTTAAGTAGCCATATCACCTTAGATTAGCTCTACTAACACTTTGTTGAATGCTAATAATGTTGAATACTAACTGATGGCATCAATATCTTCAATTTTTAATATGATTTTGCCATTGATGTCATCATAGTGAAGAATTTATGGAGACACAACACATGTTCGAATAATTACTTTCCTTATCATTAAGAAAGTAACATTTGATGTTTTGGCCTCTGTACCGAGGCAGGAAAATATACATATGTACAGGATACAAGGTAGATGACACTACACTACACCAAAGTAGGATGAATCTAAATGTTTGTTAATTATTTGCCCTAGCCCTCTGGTGAAAGAAAAAAAAACTACATTAAACAATTTCTGAAGTCTTCTCATATTAAGATTTTCTTCTGTTTGGGGTTGTTCTGGATGTTATATGGGTTGAAGATGATTCCTCCACATATAGATTCATCCTACTTTTGCATAGTGTCATGTAGCTCTTGTATCCTGCACATATGTATATTTTCCTGATGATCACCTCAATACAGAGGTCGAAACACTGAATGTTACTTTCTTAATGATAAGTAAGAGCCTCCCATAGCTCAGTCAGTATAGACTAAGCCCTTTGTGGGAAAGACATGGGTTCGATTCCCATCACTGACATGAGGAATCTTTATCTGATCTCTTTCGACTAAAGGCGAGTTAGCGGGTCTCATATGGAGGTAGAGAATTTTTTCATCCGGAAACTCGGGTTTTTCATCCCTCAGAACAGGCAAACTGACCCATGAAAACACACAATTTACACATAAATACATACTTAATCCCTCATTAGGAGGGCTCAACCACTCCTAATGGACGGATAAGGAACGGGGGAGACCCCATAAGACTAAATAAATGATAAGTAAAGTAATTATTCTAACACGTGTGTTGTATCTCCATAAATTCTTCACTATGAATACTGACCACCGTGTAACCCTAAAAGAAAGAATTGTCATAATCCATGGAGAGTTGACCCACAAGTAATGCAGCCACTATGGTAAGAAGAAAATATGTATTTCTATGTTAATTATTGGCTAGCCTTTCTAAAGCAACATAGAGACAACTTGATGCCTAACTGTATTAACTTAAAAAAGAAGTTTACCTCAGCCAAAGCAACTTTGCTTTGGCTGAGGTAAACTATATTAATGTCTGTTTGGAAAAAGCTTTGCTGAGAGAACAAATCCATGAGGCCCGCAAAAATCTAGTCAACTTTTACAACAAAAATAGAGCTATCGAGCTACATAAATCCTGATGTTTGAAATATTCTGGAGAGGTTCACAGATAACTCAGCAAAGCACATGTTATATAAGAATAAAGAAAAACTAATAGCCAAGTTTCAAGCACTAAAACAACAAGAAAGCAGCAGACAATCCAGACACTACACCCAGAGGAACAGCCAATTACAAACCAACAACACAAGGAGCAGCCAATCACCTACAAGCAAAGTTAGGAACAACCAACTACCATTGGACCATGGCCAAGTTATCAACAAATCCAGCCAAATCCTTAATGAAGGAGAATTCTCACTTCTGAAAAAAAGCCTGAACTATGCTGTTGCACCAAGATCAGTTAACAAATTAACACTGAAAAATATCTAAAATCCCTCCCCTCCAATATAGCCAACAAAATACAAATGGAAACATCACATATAATAAATTCTAATAAACAACTAAGTTGCAACCTAACCAGAGCAGAGCAGAAAAATTGGCCCTTAAATCCTTAAAAAATAACCAAGGCATTGTTATTACTAAAGCAGATAAAGGCAATGCTACTACTGTCCTTGATCAGACAGCATACCTGGAATGAACCAAATGGTATCTGACTAAAACACACACCAAATGATGAACTACAACCTTACAAGCTGCATTAAAAAGAAATCAACAGAATTAATCAAATCGGTGATCACGTGGCCAGAGGAAATAACCAAGGAACTAATAATAATTTGCCCATGCTCCCGAATGTATGACCTTTCAAAAATACAAAGAACAAACACAGCACTACAATTGACAGTTGAAGGAATCGACAACCCTAATTATCACTTCGCCAACAAACTAGCAGCCACACTCAAGGAGTAGTAAGTCATTCCCCCTCCTACCTAACAAATACACAACACTTAAACAAAATTAGAAACATCACACTCAACGAAGAAGATTTATTAGTCAGCTTTGACATGACTGCTCTTTTCACTAATGTCCTGATCACTGATACTATTCTTCTTTTACAGACATTATAGAGGGCCATAATATTGATGCCCAATATTGTGGCCCTCTTTGCTCACATACTCTGCTCTGGGTATTTCGTATGGAAGATAATTTTTATCTACAAAAAAGAAGGTATTCTTTTTTGTAGATAAAAATATGATATATACTCCTCTTTGCATTCCTCTTGAAAATATTCTAGTACAGTTCCATTACAGCATGGTTCATTCGACAAAGTAATTACTCAAGACATCTAGAATAGCCTTATCTTCAGTTTTCATATCTACCTTTATCCTCTTTAATCCTTTTACAGTACTCTTTCCTCCATTTATAAGCTTCTTCAATAGCCTCCAGAACATTTTGCCAGCTTCCTGATATTTATTTTCTATACTCTTACCAAAGTTTTCTCATGACTTTTGTTTAGCTACTTTTACATATACCTTATTTCTCTTACATTTTTCTCTGTATTCTTTTAGGGCATCTGCTGACTTATTTGCTAGGAACTTTTGGAATGATTTCTTCTTTTCTAGGACTGCTTCTTTAACACGTTCATTGTCAATCACGCGACATCGCGTGATGCGAGTTCTCGCCGTTCGGCCGATCACGCATTATTGCATGGACGTCGCTATCAAGTAAAAAAAAATTTGGCCACCACACGAAATTCCAATTTTCAGCTTGGCAATGAACGTGTTAACATCTTGTCATCTTTAGAGTTTTCAAAGATTTCAAAGTTTGGCTGTTGTTTTCAAACTGCTTCAAATTTTCTTCAATAATGTGAAGTCATTAAAATTTACAGACTAATAAAAGTCATCAGTCTACAATTTGCCCGTAAAAGCTGCTCTCTCCTATATTTCATCTCAGTCATGGAAAGAGTCTTAAAAAAAAAAAAAAACACTAAGTGGAAAAGATTCAACTGAAAGCCTACAGTCCTATGAGGGACACACTCTCTAAGGGCACTGTTTGCAATCCTTAGCTGTTGAATTAAAGATGCCAAGAAATTATATTCTTGGTTTACCTTTATCCAAGTATAAGCAAACAAAGTTTGAATGTGAAGTATTTTTACAACTAAGCTACTTTTATGTAGATTCTAATGACTTCATATTAATTGCCTTAATATACCATAATACAAAACACACATTCTTTTATTATATAATGAAACCTGTGGAGAATTCATGACTAAACAAACACACGTAATAACCACAGTAATAAGTTTTAATAAGTAAATATTTCATCCGAAGTATCTTAGGAAATCGTCAGTACAATAAATTCAAACAATACTAAGAATAACATACAGTTAGGGTGCATGATTACAATGGAATCCCAATATGCATGCAGTAGCGTGTTATAGAATCAAATTAAAATATAACTGGAGGGGGGGGGGGAAATTACATTAAAATAAGATAACATATATAAAGAAATTATTTAACGCAATTTTGTATGACAATTTCCCATACTTTAGGAATAGCAAGAACATCATTACGATGTAGATTTGGTGTGTGAAGTAGGGCATCAGCACTTTCTTTATATAAACGTTCATGTTTATATAAAGATCTATGTAAAAGTTTGGTCTTTTCCCAATGAATTCCATGGTTTGGGTTTTCAACACCGTGTTGAGCGAGGCCAGATTTCTGCAGTTTGATAAGACGAATATGGTCTTGATGTTCCGAAATACGTTTCTGAACAGATCTACCTGTCTGTCCTGTTTCTGAACAGATCTACCTGTAAGACAATTTACAGGAGCATGGAACCTCGTATATGCCAGGTAGCATCAGAGGTGAGAGTTTCTTTAGGAGAAGGTAACAAGTTATGGATCTGGTAGATGGGTTTGTAAGTAGAAGCAAGTTTGTATTTCTTCATCATTTTTAGAAGACGTTCAGAGATGCCTTTGACATAAAGTATGGTAATCCTATGAGCTTGTTCTTATCTAGGCTGATGTGTGGGGAAGTGACTGATGATTTTTTGAGTAGTTTTCAGATTGTATCTATTTAGTATGGCTGTATTTTTGATTATTTCCAATTCTTGGTTTAGAGATCCTTCAGAGGAGTAGAATCTGTGTGCTCTAGTTACTAATGATTTAATGATGCCAAATTTTTGAGATAGATGATAAGCAGAAGAATTGTGAATGTAGCGACCTGAAAATGTCGGCTTGCGATAGACAGAAGTGGAGATGGAACCATCTTCTTTTCTATGGATGTGTAAATCCAGAAAGGAGATACCCTGTGAAGATTATTTTTCTAGCGTAAATTTGATGCGAGGATGAAGAACTCTCAACTCCTAATCTACCTTGAAGGTACCCGGTTATTAAGTGACCACCAGTATGGATTCCGTTGAAGCCAATCAACAGGAGATCTACCCCTCACACATCACCAATCGCTGGACAAATGCCATGGAGAAATTCGACAAATCCAAAGTTTTATTGACACTGACAGTTGCACTTGATATCTCTAAAGCCTTTGACTGATTCTGGCACAAAGGCTTAATAAGCAAACTCCCATCATTTGGACTGTCTCAGGACTTCTTCAGATGGATTGCCACTTTCCTGTCTGGATGCACACTATATGTAATGATAGACAGTTCCCTATCCTCTCACCATCCAACTAATGCTGGGACCCCAGCATTAGTTGGATGGTGATCTTGAGCAAAAGAGAAAACTAGGTTTTCTCTTTTGCTCAAGACGCTACTTCACCTCTAAACAGCTGTTAACATTATATAAATCACAAATCCACCCAGCTATCGAATTTGGAGTGGGGTTCCTAAAAGCTCCCTCAAAATGATTGACTCAATACAGAGGAGGACAATTAGACTGATAAATGGACACATCTCTCACCAACTTGCTCCCCTCACTTTCACATAGACGCTTGGTCTCTGCAATCTGTATATCTGTATATTCTACAAATATTTCCATGGGAAATGTTCATCTGAAACAGCATCAATAATTCCCCCATCTGTACTAAGCCCCTTGGAACACGTACAGCTGCCACCCAACATCCTTTCACAGTACAGCTTGAAACCCACAGAATAAGTTTCTTTTCCTCCTCCTTCATCCCTGCTACTGCAATACTGTGAAACAGTCTTCCCCGACGTATTTCCCAAGGAATACAACATACAGGCTTTTAAATCAAATGTAAACAAGTTTCTCCTTTCCCAACCCACCCCATACTATAGGTTGACCAGCCAACCTCTCATATATGGGCCCAACATTAAAAAAAAAGAAAAAAGATAGCAACAAGTTTATAAGAGGATCTTACAGTATAGACATTAATGAGATTTTGCTGCTTACGGATGGTTAAGGCAGAACTCAGGGTTATCCCTTAAAGCCCTAGGAGTGATTAAGAAACATGAGATCCAGATTCATCCCGTGACATGGTAAGTGTGTGTAACAGGTTACCAATATATGCTATGAGTGTGTTTTCAGTAAATGTGTTCAAGGAGAGATATGATAGGTATTTAAGTAAGAATCTAAATATTCACTCCCTCAATAAGTCACTGGATTCCTTAGAGAAGAATTCAAAATAATAAAAACTTTGTGTAAATTCAAATGTAAAGAGTACAGAAGAATTTAAGCAAAGTTTTATCGACACTGACCAGCTTTCAGATGTGAATTGTAGACAAAGAATGAAGAAAAAGTGAAAGCATATGAAAACAAGAACCAAGTCTGGTGGTAAGGCTTATATGCTTTATATATTTAACTTAAATATAAACATTAAAAAATATATAAAGTCTAAATTTAATTAACACTTCCAATATGGTGACAAAGTCAAATTCTCATCATAATGGAATACAATATAATAACGTGCATGTAGGTACTACACTAAGTAACGAGGCTGAAGCATGTCAACTAGGCCAAAAGCCCTAAATAACATTCCTAGTGCACTGAACTGGGCTTGAATAAGGTCTAAAGTGTATTTTAATGGGACATTGTTGAATAGAGGAGAGACATTGAAATTGATATTTTTTTTAATATGTAAAGGGATGTTGCCAGTATATTGGGAAATCACTTTAGCTAAATATTTGGATAATTTTTGTGTGGGTGAATCAATGGCATCTACAAATTGACATTAAAAATGTTCTGGACCCGGAACATTTTTCTGTTTTGTGACTTTTCTCCTTTTACGGTAATCAAGCCTAACGCAAACCAGACAGCAATGGCAGGTTAATTATTATGATTGGTGCGGTATTAACAAAAGATCGCATGACTGAAATGAAAGATAAAAGCATAGCCCACAATTGAGTTGAAATGCTACCTCTCTTCAACCGAATTATACGTGAAACTGACATAATTCACTATAATATATATTTCTTAGTTTTAATATGTTCACGAATTTTAACATGTTTGGTTGAATTTTATTGCTGCTTTGGGGCAGGCAAACTCACACACATCTAATTAATAACAATAGTTTTTAGTTAGATACTGTGTTTGCTGGTGCAACATATAGTTTTGCTCGAGTCTATACAGCATAGTTTTCGTATGAGGGGACATATGATTCATTAATTAGTGTCATTTTTATCCCAGTTATCTCTAATTGCATTATTTGTTGAGAAATATATTACACAGACTGCTCATACCTTATTCACTGACATAATAAAAGTACATGTTTTTCTTGCCTCTGCAGTATAGCAGCTGTTGGGGAGGGAGTGTTGTTTACTGCTGCAAGCGAGTTACTATCGCCCAACGTGAACATATTTAAGCTTTTTTTTCATGTGTAAGGTATATGTAAAACCTTTTAATTTATTTTTTCGAAAAGTAAAATCAGGGGTGTGATTATATGCGAGGGCGACTTATATTCGAGTAAGTATGTATTTCAACTATGGATAAGTACATTGGTACCTTCTTTAAATGGAAAAATAACTCGGATGACAGTGATAATACAAAACGAGTTTGTAATGACAGTCTGTGTTTAGTTTCTGAAGAGAAAGAGGTCTGTAACGAATCCACAGAAACACATAATCCCCATCAGTTGAAATACGATAATATTAATACGCAAAAAAAACGAATGGAAAGATTTGCTGACTTGCTGGACACTCGACCAGCGGATTGCATTCAAAGGCAAATAGAATTGGTTATTTTGTAGGAACATTTTTCTGTTTTGTGACTTTTCTTCCTTTATGGTAATTAGGCCTACATTATTGTGCTATTATTCAACAACTGTTTAGTTTTGAAAGTGTATATAAAGTCAATATCAACAGTCGTCTGATCACATATGCATGATGAAAGGGACGGGGAGGTTTGAGCTTCCCCGTGTAAAAAATAAACATAATTTAAAATTCTGAATATTTTTAAAATATCTCATATATTAGTACATTATTAGCTTTGGTTTCATAATATGAAAATTTCAAAAAATTTCAAAAAAACATCAATAATGGGCACTTGCGATGTGCCCATTATTGATGTTTTTTTGTCAAAATGAAATGTAAAGCAGTTAAAAATTTATGTACTAATTTATTTGGAGAGCTTTCAGAAATTTTATTGTAGTTTAAAATATTAAGTGTTTTGTTTTGTGAAGACATTCTCTTGTCACTAACGGAGACAACGTGCCAGCCATTATACTTAGCTTCTTGCTTACCACTTTCATGGAGTGCGCATGCTCGCCGAGGAATTTGATGGGTGATTGACAGCTGACAGAAAGAGCGTGTTCAGTATCAAGGTAACGGAAGTAACAAGAGAGCATTTGGGAAGAAAAGAGAACGCAGGCCAGCAAAATATTTGGGTTCTGAGGAAATTAAGTTTTTATGTGACAGTCAGTGGAAGATTAATAGTACATTCCGAAAAAGGAATCGTAGAACCGTGAGATTTTAAAGTGGAGGAGTTAAGACTGTCAATAAGTAATAGGCAATTAAAAGAAGATATGTTTCCTTGAACATTCCTTTAGAATGTTCAAGGAAATGCTGATTGAAACTTTCATCTGTTTTAAGGATGCCGGATCTAACTGTTATTTCTACTGGAAAAGGAGACGGAATTTAGAAACTTTGATGAAGCAGTAGAAGAAACCTTTTGCTGGTACAAAAATTAGCAAAATTGAATTGCATGAAGTGAGAGTATTTATACTTCGGTGAACTCAGAATATCTACGGTTCAGTCAGGAAGAATTAATGTGTGCTACATGAGGGTGATGAGAAAGGATCCTATGAAATAGAAGAAGAGTCTTATATCTTCAGAAAAAGGCCTTAACAGAGAAACTGGCTATGAACATTTTGTTATCGTGTAAACAAAGTGTTTAGTCTAGTAGATGTGATGAAGTATATGTTAAACAAATTAGTACTAGAATGAGTTAGAAAATGGATGATCTCTTAAGTGTAAGTTTATTTTAAAAGGCCTTGGATCCAATTAATTTTGTAGTTAGTTGTGTAATTTTGTTTCAAGTGTTTTTGTTTTATTAAATGTCTAATTTTTGTAATTGGTCTAGAGTCAGTGATTTTTTTGGATTCTGAAAGAAACAGTAAAAAAGTCATTGCACCAATCAGAGTGAACCTCTGTGCATATATAAATACACTCAGAAATAGAAATAATTGTTATAGAGAAAATCTCATAATAAATAAGGATAGATTGATAAAAATTAATAACATTATCATATCTAAACAAATGGTGCAGCCAAACAGAGATTAAATTCGAATAATCTCATCTCAAAACACCCGGATAGCATTCAAAGGTAAATACAATTGGTTATCTTGTATAGGGCCCAGGAACTTATTCGTTTAGAATTTAACCACTGTGTTTATGGATTTTTAGGTAGCCCATACATACAGTGGGAAAGGGATGGGGGGGGGGGGGAGATACTTTTTTGGAGGTTTTTCTTGAATCAGTACATTGGCAACATTCAGTCTGAATGTTGCTAATGTACTGATTCAAGAAAAACCTCCAAAAAAGTAACCTCTCCTATAATGAATATGAAGCATTACTGGAAATTAAGAATAATAAAATAGTAATTACTAAATCTGATAAAGGAATACTGCAGTAGTTCTAAACCACTATGATTAAAACTTGCTTTTAAAGTTTTAATCATTAAAAACTTATACTTCTTTGCTTAAACATTGCTCAACCTACTTTCCCTTAGACTATAATCCTACAATGCACACAGATCAGATCACTTCACAGACTCCAAAAAAAGGTCACTTCCTGGCCTGCTGAAATTATTAGTAAACTAAATCCATATTCTAGACCTCCTCCCCCTGAACTTAATTCTTTGTTAAAACAGAATATAAACAGAATAAACAGAATGTGTCATTCTGCTCAAATGTAGATGCTACTGATTCACCCACATACAAATTAGTCAAATGCTAAAATGCCTTCCCAATATACTGGTAACAACATCACACATAAAATAACTCAGCCCACTTTAAAGCTAGTACAGAAAACCTCAAACACTCCAACATACTGATATTATGGTCAGTTTTGATGTTTCCTCTCTGTCAATGACCCACTAAAAGACACTCTAGACCAGGGGTCAGAAACCGGTGGCTGAACAAAGTGCGGCGCTTTTATATTGAATTAAAAGATACATAATTAATACAAACAACTAAATACTGTTTTTTGATACGGCCTCTTCATGGAGCTAGATACTATGCATGTGACGTTACACATGAAATTTTATGACATGAATAACTGACAACTACGTTACATTTGAAATACCGCTAAACATTAACCCTGCCTAAGGTAACTAGCGACAGCGAAAATTGGAACTAATTGATCAGCTGTCCTGTCAAACACCACGGTTTTTAGATACATATGGATTTTAACTGTCAAAATAAATATTCTGTTAGTTAACTTATTTATTGTGGTACTAAACTGGTGTTTAATTTAATGTCAGGTAATGTTAGCACAAATTAATTTTTATTATGTTATTATGTTGAATTTGTGTTTTTACTTGCAGGTAAATTTTTGATAATAACCCTCCTAATATCATCATCATGCGTATCAAGGATTTAGGCCTAGCATGGCCTGTTCCGGCCTTAGAAGTCATTGTTGAATCATTTAAGAGGAAATCTTGGTTTTCTTTTTCTAATGGCTTGTACTTTTACCAGACCCTCCTAATACGAGTTCAAGAAAAAGAAAAATAATCGAAGAAAATAGAGGATTCAATAAAATGTGGACAGAGAAATTTGCATTTATAGAAGTAAATGGAAATCCGCAATGTTTAATTTGCCATCTACGACTTCAAAATAACAAATCAAGTAATGTTGAACAATATTTTCGAGGAAAACATTTAGACTTCAGTGAAAAATATCCTGAGGGTGATAATAGAAAAAAAGCTATTGAAGAATTACAAAAGAAAACATTGCTTCGGCAAAGAAATTTGTCAAATTGGACGAAATCTTCGTTGAATACTACTGAAGCAAGTTTTTTGTTATCCCTTGAAATAGCAAAAGCAGGAAAATCTTTTACCGATGGTGAATTTCTAAAAAATTGCACGTATAATGTCTCTGAAATTCTATTTAAGGATATGTAAAATAAGGACGAGATATGTAAAAAAATTAAAGATTTACCTCTTTTGGCTAGAATTGTCAGGGAACAGATTGTAACAATTTCTGCAGAAGTTTCAAATATGTAAATTATGGATATTAATTCTGCCGATTTTATATCTATTGGGGTTGATGAATCAAATGATATTTCCGATATGGCACAATGCTGCGTGATGGTTAAATATATCACATCTTCTGGTATTCGAGAAGAGCCTAATCTGCTAACGCTTAAAGGACACACTACAGGTCAAGATATTTCAGAAAACTTTCTAACAAGTTTACAGAATAAAAATATAAATATTAATAATATAGTATGCATTACGACCGAAGGTGCGCCTTTTATGATTGCGAAAAATAAGGGGTTTGTTAAATTATTCTCCACTCATATTCCACATGGAGTTATTAATTTCATTGCATTTTGCATCAAGAAGCTTTAGTTGCAAATTCTTTGGGATTATTACCACAACTAAAGAGTGATGGATGTTGTTGTGCCAATGATCAATTTCATCAGATTTCAGGCATTGAATCAGAGACTTTCTGACACATTTTTAGAGGAACTAGGTAGTCAACATAAAGATTTGATGACATTTACATTTGTACGATGGTTATCAAGAGGAAAAGCATTAAATTTTTTTTTTTTCAGTGCTTAAAAGAACAGTTTTCTTAACCACTAAAAATTATAATGTAAATCATGTGGAACTTCTCAGTAATCCCAAATGGATACAAAATTTTTGTTTTTTGCTTGATATGACAGAACATTTTAGTAAGCTAAATTTGAAGTTGCAAGGGAAGGGAAACCCAGCCTTACAATTACTAGAGGAAGTCCTTACCTTTGAACAGAAACTAAGAGTGTTTTTCGAAGATGTTACTGAAGAAAAATTTATATTTTTTGAAAATCTAAAAAATTATAGATTGAATTTAAATCAAGAAAAAGTTGATTGCAAAATATTTGCTGAAATGATTACTGTAATTTTAGATTCATTTACAAGCAGATTTCAGGATTTTAAAAAACATCAGGAGATGATGAAATATATATTACATCCATTAAACTGCAATTTAAAATTAATACATATTGAAGCTTTTCCGAATATCAATTGCAGAACTACAAATGGAGCTTCTGGAAATTTGGAATAAAAGCATCTGGGTACAAAAACTTCAGGAAATGGTAGCATAAATTGCAGAAAATGAGGAAACTATGGACCACAGGAAATTATATTTAAATTTGGAATTCTTTCCCAACTAATTATTCAAATGCCAGGTGACTTGCTTTTGGGGTTTTGACTCTTTTCGGTTCAACGCACAATTGCGAACAATTTTTCTCTTCAATGAATTACATTAAAAATAAGTATAGGAACAAATTGACTGCTGAAAGTTTGAAAGCTGAATTACTATTAAAATGCACGACATACAATCCAGATTTAAGTAAATTGGCTGAGAAGATGCAAAATCAAAAGTCTCATTAGTGAATTTTAAATTAAAACAATCAAATATCTATTAAAATACATAATATTGTATTTTTGGTTCAGACTAATTCTTTTTGCAATATTATACTTACTTAAACACGTTTTGTGATTAAAAACTTAATCAAACTTAATGTTGTTTTATTTATTGAACATATAAAAAATTTATATGCAAATATAAAAGTGGTATTTGATATCTGGAAGTACTGAATTAAAAACAAATTTACCTAAGTTTCAACTAACTGTAACTTTGAGTCACCAGGAAAAATCGAATTGAAGTTGTGGCTCCCAAAATTTAGTTGATTAATTTTTTTGGTGAATGGCTCTTTGGTTCAAAAAGGTTCCCGACCCCTGCTCTAGACCGTATTCAAGCTGAATTTTCTCCCGATATTTCAGCTTTGTTAAAATTCACTATGAACTCGAACATATTTTTAACATATCTAAGCAATCAACATCCCAGGATCCAGTTAACATTAGAAAAAGAAAATAGTAGTCATTCCTTCCCGAACACTAATTATTGGGTTGACAAATAAGTTGGTTTGGTTTTTCAGAGTGGAATGAAACACATTTTATTTAATATATATAACACATACTAGTTTATATATTGACACTCTTTATCAATGACCTCTTGCCATCTGTCCACCAACTTCATTATGCTGCGTTCATAAAACTCCTGAGGTTTACGGTGAAAAACTAATCCAGGTGTCTTTTGACAGCCTCCTCATTAGCAAAGGTTTTCCCGTTCAGAGACCTCTGCAATGATCGGAATCAGTGGTAATCGGAAGGTGCCAGGTCCAGTGAATACGGAGGATGCGGCAAAACATCCCAGCCAAGATATAAATTTACTCCGGGTTGTTAACGATGTGTGGGGTCTGGCATTGTCATGGTGAGAGAGAACTCCTTTCCGATTAGCCAATTCAGGAGATTTTGTGTTAATTGCACGGGCCAGTTGCATTAACTGTGAGCAATAGACAGTTAAATCAATCTTTCTGCCTGACAGTAACACCTCGTAGTGGACAACACCTTTATAATCCCACCCAACAGAGAGCATGATCTTCTTTGGGTGCAATCCCACTTTTGAGGTTGTTCGCGGCGGCTCGCTCTTGTGCCATGATCTTCTATGTACCACGTCATCATACACAAACCATTTTTCATCTCCCGTAATCATTCGCTTCAAAAATGGGTCATTTTCCTGGCAACGTCGCAGCAAATCACAGATGGATATGTGAGCAGTCATACTGGCTTCAGTCAATTCATGGGGTACCCAAACATTGAGTTTTGAAACATATCCCAGCTTGTGCAAATGGTTTTCAATGCTTGTATGAGATATGTTCAGTACTGCATGTACCCCATGAATTGACTGAGGCCAGTCATACTGGCCTCAGTCAATTCATGGGGTACCCAAACATTGAATTTTGAAACATATCCCAGCATGTGCAAATGGTTTTCAATGCTTGTATGAGATATGTTCAGTACTGCAGCAATCTCCCACACTGTTTGCGACGATATCCTTCACAACACTCGAATCAACCTCGGTTGGGCAACTGGCCCGAGGCACATTACTGACGTCGAAATCTCCAGAACGGAAATTGGCAAACCACTTTTGGCACATATGCATTCTGTTAAGGCACCATCCCCATATACGCTGCATATTTTTTTATGGGCCTCCGCAACTCGTTTGTCTTTTTTGAAATAAAAAAGCAAAATATGCCAGTAATGTACATTATTTCCTTCCATTTCTAAAAAATATGTCACACACACAACTGAAGTAGGCCGAACGAAAATTCACTGAAAGGTTATGTAAAACCGAACAAACTTATTTGCCAACCCACGCCAGGAAAATTCTACAAACAAACAAACAGAGGAGAAGCCACAGGCTTGCTGCTTTCCGTTCCATAAAGTTAATTACTTTATGGAACTTTTGAAGAGAAAGCTCAAAATCTGTCCCATGTAGACTCACTGTTTGGCTAAGCTTTACTGATAATGTGTTGTCCATTTGGCAATATGGCCTGGATACCCTCAACATATTTTTAACATATCTAAATAATCAACATCCCAAGATCCAGTTAACATTAAAAAAATAAAATAACGAGTCTTCCCTTCCCAAACACTAATTACATGCCAGCCTGATGGAATCCCTGCCGTTGTTTATGGGAAAATCCATCACACCAGCAGATACATTCACAAAAGGCTACCCCTCCACTTCCCAAAAGTAAGGGATTATTAAAACTTTATATAATAGGGCTAAATTAATTACTTCAGATAAGGGTGCCATCTCCATGGAACTTGTACACATTCATAAAACCTTATTAGTCAATGGCTAAAATTCCCACCATATCCAAAATATATAAAGATTCTTGTCACCATGATGAGAATCGAACTTAGGCCTTTTTCAATAGAAGGGTGCAATGTACCACCATTCTTCCAATTGCGCTACAGAATGATCCTTCGACAGGAAGAAAAAGAAAAAAAGTAAAATTTAAAAAAAATTAAAGATGGAAATAAGAGAATATGCAAAATTTGCATATTCATATGGAACTGCAATGCTGCAGTTTCAGATGAATAAATTTATATGAAATAAACCAAAATACTGAACTAGCTATATACAAGTCTAAAACCAAGTTGAACTTAAGGATCCAAAAGCTGGATTAGAAATAAACGTTGATAAAAGACTAGAGGCTACAGATATAAGAGTTTTGAGAAAAATTAGAGAACTGTACAGCTGCATCAGAACCACATTAATAAAAGGAAGATATCAGAAAGAAACTTGAAATTGTCAGTATTCAAGAATGTGTAATCAGGAGCTAATCTAAGGTTTTGTCGCTTTAAAAGTTAAACCAGCTGTTTGGTGTCATGATGGCAGGAGAAGATCCAGGAAGAAAAAGATCTAAGTGGATTGGTATGCCTTAAGCCAAGACCTAAATTGAAAGTCTGGCAGTATTATTATTATTACATGACACCTCCAGAGAATCCAAGGACTCATTGCAGGAGGATAATCTACTCTACTTTGCTAAATACATCTACCCTCTCCACTATTACTTAATTCTCTTACTACAACACTACTACTATCAAAGCCATCTACTGCCTATCATCACCAACAACAGTATTTTTTATCTGTAAATTGTGTGTGTTCTAAAGACCGATTTGTCTATATACACGGGATGAAAAAGCTCTGCTACCTCCATATGAGATCGGCTAATTCACTTTCAATTGAAAAAGCCCATTCCCTTGTCACGACGCGGATTGAACCCAGATCTTTTCTAAGCGAAGGGTGCAATGTTCTGCTGTTCTTCCAATTTTGCTACGGAAGGCACTATATCAAGTCTTGAAAAGGAACAGATTAATTTGGAAGAAAATAATTATAATGTAAATTTAACCATATATTATTAATAAAACATCGAGTACATCCCTTAACTGTACATATCAAGAATTTGATGGTGGTGATGATAATGGATGTGCAGAACAATTGAATGTGGCCAAGTCAAAACAGCAGCTGCAAATAATTCATACTATTGCCAGACAATTTTATGCAATTAATTACAGAAAATAGAGAAATCATATAAAAATAATGAAATAACCACAGGAGAGATGCATATTTGTGCAATTATAGTAAACAACCAAAAGTATTTGTTATATTGCAAATAACAAAATAGCACTTCTAAAGAATAAATATTTAATATTTTATATTTAAACATTACATTGAAAGGGCATAAAAACTGACTTTTCATTACAGACAATATGTAATTACATTGACCTTCTATTACTTAAATTCATAAGAAATGCATATCATTCATACCTTCCTAATTCACACGAAACAATTGGAGGTTTAAGTTCTTCTTGGCTGATTGCACAATGTTTCCACTTGGCCACAGTTTCTGCATCTTTGTTTATCTACACAAAAAGCAAATCACATTAAAAATATTTCATTTCATCCACAGTCCAACAAGGGGAGGTGATATTAATACTTTTAGAGATAATACATTAGATAAAGGAACTTTCATTTCATTAAAAAACAGTAAAACAAACCCGTTGATCACCTTACCATCCAAATGATCTATAAGGATATTTGGACATCTTATGCACCATGCCAATATATTCTGGGAGTGTTTGTGTAAGTTGGGTAATAAAAGATGGGATGTTTTGCATTGTACTCTATGTCAAGATGCCACATTCAAATGAAACGACAGACTTCCAATATGGGATAGTAGTTGGATGTCACACCAGTGGTCTTTCTCCATGACATTGCTACCTGTCTCAGCATACTAAAATCCACTGTTGCTTTTATTGTTTGTAAACAGAAAGTTGACGGTGCTACCACAGCATGAAAATGCTTGGGAGGCCACTGACATTGTCTTGAAATGTTCAAGCATTCCACATCATCGTCATCAGCAGACCTCGCAGTCAATCTGGAAAATGCTGCAGAGACATCTGTAAGCACTAGAACTGTTTGCAGAATGCTTCACTCTGATGGTCATGTTTAGATCTGGAGATTACCCAGGAAACAGTTCCAGCTGTCAAGTTTGGTGGAGGCTCTGTAATGGTATGGGGTGTTTCAGTTGGATGGGACTTGGTCCATTGGTGGATGCCCTAAACCAAAGATGACAAACCTATGGCACGTATGCCAGAGGTGGCACGTCCGAGAAGTCTGCTGGCACGTCAATGATTTACAGGTGATATCCTTTTATACGCTTATAAATTATTCAACCTTTTTTTTTAATTGTTACAATACGTACAAGTTAAATTTTGTTTTACACCAGAGAGCAGCTATGAAGATGTGCATATGATTGGTGCGGTATTAGCAAAAGGTCGAGCGATCCAAAGGTAACCTACAATTGTTGAGTTGAAATGCTAATTCTCTTCAACCAAATTCCATAACACGTGAAACTGTCATAACAACATTCACTATATATCTCTTAGTTTTAACACATTCACTACACAGTGTCATTTACTGTTCTGACGGAACTTGTCTTTATCGATGGCTCAACTCACACAGTTTCAACCTTTGGTTGAATTTTATTGCTGCTTGTTTGCATTTCAGCTGACACAGGAACTCATTTATGCATTATATGGCATATTTCAATTCGTTGTAGAATTTTATTTGAAGTTAGCCTTTGTGATCTGTCATAATGACATCAAGAATTTCAAATGCAATAAAACAAACAGTTATTTCATGTAATTGAAAAATTGGACAAGAGTTTTTAGTTAGATACTGTGTTTCCAGTGCAACATATGATTTTGTTTGAGTCTATACAGCGTAGTTTCTGTGAGAGGGGACATGTGATTCATTAGTTAGTGCCGTTTTTATTCCAGATGTCTCAATTTGCACTATTTGTTGAGAAATATATTACACAGACTGCAAAAGTCTCCGTACCTTAATTGGGGATAGCGTGTTGTTAACCGCAGGGAGCGAGTTACTATCGCCTCGATGTGAACATGTTTAAACATTTTTTGTTTGAGAGGCATATGCAACACTTTTTAATGTCTTTTTTCGTAAAGTAAAATCAGGGGTGCCAGTTATACGCGAGGGCGAGTTATTTTCGAGTAAATATGATAAGCATTTCGTTGACAAGTTACCATCCTTCTGCTACTTCCCTTGCTCAGCTAACTTCGATGGTGAGTACAATGCATAAATATTTTTCTCACTACTGTTTTTTTTTTTTTTTCAAACCAACATAATGAAAATCAATTTAATAATACAATAATCAATTTTATACTGTATAACATTATAAATCTACTCTATGTATATAAAAAGATAAGCCGAAATTTGAAACATTTTCATGTCACGTTTTTTGTCTTACCAGCCTGGAACTCGGGGAGGGGAGAAGAGACCCCCCAGTTTATATATAAATATTATAAATAAAATAAAATATTATTTATAAAATTATAAATAAATAAATTAATTAACCTCGCTACTGACCGAGGTGGATGAAATAGTAAGACCGCCTTGCACTTCTTATCCATGTTATTCAATAGGTGTTACAGAATCGCATCCAGATTTATCTGGATGTATATATATTGTATTTGCCGGCATATAAGATGCACCCCCTTTTTTGTACACATTTTTTTAGGAAAAAACTTTATCACTGAATATTATAATGTATATACAGTATTTCAAATATAAAGTAATAAGTAGGTCTACCTTCAACAAATACCTAATCTAACTAGAAAACAGTACCCACCTTTTAATCTTCTTCATCAAAACCCAGAAATTCATCTCCAGAGCTAAAAATAAGAGACACTTGAAACCTCTTCTAAATCAGAATTCGAGTCCTCATACAACAAATTATCCTCTGTACCATTCAGTGCATTACTAATGCCACACTTCTTAAATGATTTACCCACTGTCTCAGTTTTCACAGCATCCCATGAAGCTTTGACCCACTCACAAACTTGCAAAATGCTAGGCCTGTTTCTTCTTCTTCCTGATGACGTAACCTCAAAATCTGAAGACTGCATCCAGCAGTCTTCAGATTTTGAGGCACGTGCCGGCACGTAAGCAACTTGATTTGTACATTATTGGCACATGCACATTTTTATGTGCGTGTGCCAATAATGTGGGTGGTGAACCTTTTTAGGTTCACCACCACTGCCCTAAACCATGGCGTTTGATGGCTACCCGAACATCCTGGACAACTTCATGCTTCTGATGCTGTGGAAGTACATCAGCAGTGACCCTTGCATGTTTCAGCATGACAATACTCCATGCCATCTGCACTGTATGTTCAAGACTGGTTTTCATAAAACAATGCTGAAGTGTTGGACTGGCTAGCTCAGAGTCCAGAATTCAACTCCTGGGATGAATTAGAATCTTGAGTTCACTCCATACCACACCAGCCATCATCAGCATTAGCAATAGGATATGCACAAGGAATGGAAGAATATTCCTATTGAAATGTATCAGAAATTGTTTGAAAGCATGACTCAAAGGTAGTTACTGTCATTCAGGCAAAAGGTAGTCCCACTCGGTACTAGAAACGTAATTAAAAACACTTTTTTTTTTACCACAACTAAGTGTCCAAATACTTTTGTCAACACAGTATACACATATATGCATATGTTTGTATGGCTAAAACTAAAAAAGGGTAAATACAAAACACTAACTAATTTCATCCAAATTACATGGACTTCATGTGAGAAAGAGACATACCAAGATACAAACAGTAAAAATTAGCATGGCAACAACAAATACTGTATTATGTTTGATTCCAATTTCAAATTATTTGTATGTGCCTACTGTTGCACACTGGTATGCTCTTGTTTGCACATTTGATTGTCATAGAAAACATTCAGATTAATGTTATAAATTTATATCCACATGTACATGATCTAATACCACTGGCAATGACCCTTAAATTTTTCTGTCTTGTCATAACAGCAGCATAAGAGTTCTAATTATTTCCTTAAAACCCGATATATTTCTATTGAGACATATGTTTGCATATTATTATTATTATTATTATTATTACTACTACTACGGGCAACTCCAAGGAGTCCTTAGCCTCATCGAGGGAGGCCCTAAACATCATGTCCACACAACTATTCAATATTCTTGCAGTATCTATCATACCTTGCCTTGAACTCATTCACTGTCATAGCACCCACAACAGACTCTAGCAGCTTATTTCACTCATTTACCACTCTAAAAGTAAAAAACCCAGCTCTAACACCACTCTTGCCCAGATTCCATAGATGTCCCCTAGTCCTCCCACCACCAGTCTTGATCTCAAAAATATCCTCTGAATTAATCCTATAGAAACCCTTCAGCAATTTGAATGTCTCAATCATATCTCCTCTTTTCCACCTATCAACCAATTTTTGCAACCCACAAATCTTCAACCTGTTCTCATAAGGTCATTTCATACACCGGCTATCATCTTGGTCGCTCGCCTCTGAATCCTCTCAACCTCCTCCCCATCAAGAAGAAACCTAGGTGATCAAATCTGGGCACAGTAGACAAGATGAGGTCTTATCAAGGCTCGGTACAGAGGAACAATAACTTGCTTATCTCTGCTTGTCAAAGTATTCTTCAGCAACCAAGTGATTTGATGAGCTGATTTAGCCACTTTTGCAATGTGCCCTCTAAACTTCATCTCCCTATCTACCAACACTCCCAAGTCCCTGGCCTCATCAATCACCTGGAGTATAGTTCCACCAATATGGTATACTGCTGCTAATCTTTTCACCCCAAAATGCATAACCTTACATTCTGTCACATTAAATTAACATCCATTCTCCTTAGCCCAGTCCTCCAATCTATCCAAATCATCCTGCAATATTTCAGCATCTTCTGCATTCACTATCGCCCTACCCAACTTTGCATCATCAGCGAACAAATGAACTGTTCTTCTTAGATCCTTCTCTACATCGTTAATGAACAAATTAAACAGCAGTGGTCCAAGAACAAAACCCTGCAGCACACTAGTCACAGGCCATCTTTTCGATTCTACTTCTGAATAAACGACTCTTTGATATCTCTCCATCAACCACCCACCTATCCATCTCACCAACCCTATATCCATTCCCATATGTTGAAGTTTACGGATTAGAATTCCATGTGGTATGCTGTCAAAGGCCTTAGCCAGGTCCAGCTGTATCACTGTAAACCAATTACCCTTATCCAGGTCAGCCTTCACTGTGTTATAAAACTTGAGCAAATTACTGAGGCATGATCTTCCCTTCACAAAGCCATGCTGTTCCCCTGTACAGTATCTCATTTCCATCAATCCATTCCTGTATTTTTCCCTTGACAACGACTCCTGATATGCTGATCGGTCAGTAATTTGCAACAGTAGTCTTGGATACTCCTTTATGCAGTGGAACTATTTTCCCCTCTTTCCACACCTTTGTGACTAAACCAGATCCAAGACTCAGATTAAACAACATGGTCAAGGGCACTGAAACATATGTGATGACAGAGCAGTGGCCTCACTTCTCTAACGTGCTCTACAATGCACTGTTCAACAGATTTCTCGAATTAACTCTAATAAATATTTGAATTAACAACAATTAACTCGAATATTTCTGAAGACTATATCCAGGTTTCACAGAACAGAGTAGTGATTGTAATTCTACAGAAAAGTGTATGGGTGGGTGCATGCACGTGGTTTTAATTTTATATTTCTTAAGGAATTTGGCTACTTTTGCTGAAACAGAGCCAATATAAGGATAAGGAACAAAACCATTAACTTCCTCATCACTAGGGGTGCACTGAGTCCATTAGCAAGGAGTCAAGAGATTGTATTTTTATTTATAGCCATTTTGTAGGAAGGTGTTTGTTAGAACTGAAGCGCTTTGGCTGACTCTTGCTAATCATTAATAACAGAGTCGATTAGATTCGCAAGGTTAGGTTAACAACATTTTGTTTACAAGTGAACCTAATGTTAGGATGGTGGATGATTGAGGTGATCTAGAAAATCAAAAAGTGTCCATGATTCCAAATTAAGAAAATGTTATTGGTATACTTTTTCCATACCTTAGGTTTGAGAGGATATTCCTCTGAGGCTTTCTTCTCAAATTTTCATATAAAAGTTTGCTGATACCAAAGAAAGAGAATCATTGTATAACATCTAGGTATTTTAAGTACAATGTTTAAAAAGGGAGTATAATTTTTTTTTTTGAGAATTTATCTTGTGACATGAAAAGTTCATCAGGCAAGATGCTAAGAAATTAACTACATCAAAGCTCACTGCGACATTGTGTTCATCAAAAACAATGCTGTTAGTAGAAATGAGGTACTCAGAGTTTTTGAATGAAAGATCACTTTCCTGTGAGACCCTGTAATAGTTTTGCTAAATGTTTAGATAGATAACATATTAGGGAGTCTATATCATCAACACTGGGACTAGATGCAGAGGCATGTCTTGTTTCTGAATTCTGAGGGTCCCATAAAGATGTGGGATGAAAGGATGGGGAGATCCAAGTGATAATCTCTACTAAATTTGTAGGAAGTGTGTGATTTTGAAACACACTAGTGGGATCATGGCCCTTACAGAGTACTTAACCCATGTGAAGGTACTGTCTGATCATACTCATTCGCATCAAAGATTGTCACAACAGCAGAATCACTATGGTATTCCACAGCCTCTTTAGAGATGATCATCTCTCTGGTGGCATTAGATTATCTGCTGGAGATTCTGCTCTATTTCTTAAGCCAATTTAAAAGGCAACAGAAGCTTTCTATGCAGTTATGTTGAATGCTCAATTTTTGTTAAAAGAAGTTCTTTTGCTACTTTTCTTAGGTAGACTGCAAAGCCTTTCAAAGCCTTTGTTAAAAATCACTTTTTTCTGGCATGGATAACACATATTTCAACTGGTTCACAACAGATTAATCAACAGGCAACTGGTATGAAGTTGCATCAAGCATATATTGTGTGTTCTCTTTTAAAGTATTAAGCTTTAGGAGGAACTTAGTTTTGTTCAAGTAATAAATCCTATATGCTTGTTTATTGAGTAAGGAATTCCTTCAAGAATATAAAATTATAAGTGTTTACATAAATATAAAGAACCAATAGGCTTCATTTCGGCGATAAAAACATTATTTAAATTAAGGAGATATTAAATCCCACATTGTTTTAAAACCGAATAAGAAACTCAAAGATTGGAATCAGAGAGTTTCATGCCGAATATAGTATAATAAACTATAAAAGTATCGGCGATTACGCGTGAGCTAATGCAAGTAGTCCTAGTATGTAGTACGACTCGCAGCAAAAGTGGTAAAGTTCTGATTGCTATTCTTGGTATTTTCCATAATGTAAAAACACATTTCCTAGGAAATGTATGCTGTTATTACATTATGGTGAGAGGTCAAGACCGGTTTCAGCCTTTATTGAGGCTTCAGCATCAGTGAGCAGCTAGACCAAATTAATATCAAAGGGTATAGCAAAAAAAACATATATACTCTGCTATACAAGTTGTCAAAAAAGGTGCACCCATTAAGTTACATAAATATAAAGAGCCAATAGGCTTCATTTCGGCAATAAAAACATTTAAATTAAGGGGATATTAAATCCCACATTGTTTTAAAACCGAATAAGAAACTCCAAGATTTCGATTTTAAAACAATGTGGGATTTAATACCCCTTAATTTAAATAAATGTTTACTTTTTTCATTAAAATACAATCACTACTTCATCTGTTAAACCTAGACAGTCCTTGAAGTGTACAGGATTTTACTGCAAATGTATAATTGTAATAAATGTCCTTGAAGTGTACAGGATTTTACTGCAAATTTATAATTGTAATAATGTAATAAAATGTATAATTGCAAAATCTCATACTACAGACAGAAGTCTAGTAAATAATGCTTTGAAAAGCAAACTAAGACATAGAATACCAGAGAGGTGAGGCTACAGCTCATGACAGTTATGACAAGAATGAGAGAAAATTGTAGGGAGGCCATGGAGATGTTATTAGATCCTGTATACGAGAATACAAGTATTAGCATTAATCTGTATGAATGTTTCCTAACTATGGTCAATCAAATATGCACAACAACAGATACAGATACAAACAGTTTGAGTTATCAAAATACAACATAATACCACATTTCTTGTCACTATACTAATCTTGTACTGTTTGTAAGTTTGCCAGAGACTTATGCCATAGAAACAGTTTGTTGAGCTATTTAAGTTTTAATCTCAAATTTTATGCATATTATAGTACACTGTTACATCCTGAATGGATGATTTTTTGAGAAATTATTCATTCAGAATATAACATGAGAATTTGGCTAACTCAGATAATACCTGGTTGACAGCACAGAGTTCTGAATTATGTTGTAAAGGAATTTATATAATAACATGTAAATCGTACTAGAAAAATCTTGTAGTTGAAAGTTAAACTGAAGGATTATAGGATTATTGAATTTTAATAAGGAAATTGTAGTATAATCTTGTCCCATTAAGTTGTCTTAAACTTAATAAGTCGTCAAAAAAAAGTTAAGAGTATAAGTGCAAAGGTCGAGTTACATACACACGTATCGGCCATAATGCTGCCAGCTATAACGTACGAGGAATATGACACAAGCGGGATTCCTGGAATACAGCACCTAACGGCAGCTAGGACTTGGAGGATCACCTTAGGGGAATGAAGATGAAGGGTCGTATGGGAAAGAAGGGCTTTTTTCTGGATGTTTCCGATTTCACTTCGAAGATTCCTGACTAGCGGGCGGAGTAAGGACAAGTGAGAGGGATGTCCCACTCAAGTGTGAGCAGAGAATACGCTGCATCGAGGCAGTGAGAAGTTCGAGTCCGGGAAGAATGTAAAACGGACGGCATAGTCGTAAGCCCATTGCGGAAGCAACTGATTGAAGGAGGACCCGAAATACACGTGGCTGTTAACAGACTTTCGGAAGAAAAAGATTGGGTAACGTAAAGACTTTTACTATGTTTGAATGAGACAGAATTTAGTGTTAGATCATATTAAGTGGACAATTCATAGTGGACTATAATAAGGATTTGTAATTTGAGATAGAGTAATTCTGATAAACAAAGGAATGTCAAGAGTGAAACTTTAGCTGCATGTGATTGAGATTAAATGTGAATTTGAAATTTTGTATATGAATTTTATCAGAATAGTAATGGGTTGTGAGATGTAATTTAATGTAGCATGAAATAAGAGTTTGGTTTTTGAGTAACATAATTAGCTAGATTTAATGTTTTATAGTTTTTTTTTGTGTGAGATTACCAAGTTAATCTATGAGTGTTCTGTTAAATTAGTATTGAGTAACTAACTTATCAAGAGATTTTGAAAAGCTTAGTATCATATTCCAATTATAGCTGTAAAGTGTAATTTGTTCCAATAAACATGTTTTGTTATATATGCCTGATTCGTGCTTGATTCAAGAATTCAAATTACCACTTGCAAAAATTTAGAACCATAGCGGAAGGAATTTAATGAGAGTGTTAGAGTAAAATAGATCATTGGCCAAGACTGAAATTAGAACCAGTATCTGTTTAGAGTATATTAGAATGAATGCCAATTAACGTAGGAATATTCCCTGAATTTTGAATAAGCTCATATTATAGGACTCCGGCTGGCACAGCAATAAAAAATAAATTTGCCAGTGTCCGAAAAGGAAGCATTCTTAGGTCATTCTTAGGGAAGTATATTAGTATATTATATATCAATAACGAAAGTATAAAGTAAAAGGAAGATATAACAATAGCGCAGCGAGTAGGATTTTAGATGAGTAAGGTTTGAGTAAGTACAAGTGAACGGGTTAGTAACAAATTAAATGAGTAATAAAATAAAGATAAATATAAAAAAAAAAGTAAAAAATATAGAGTAGAGAAAACCACAAATTAACAACACTTCTTCATTATGGTGAAATAAAAGAACTAAAGTGATATGATATTGACAAGGTTTTGCAACAAGCAAGCAAGCTAATGGTATCAGTAAAAAAGAATATGTTGTACACACACACACACCACTGATATAGTATTATTATTGATGACAAGTGACACTAGGCATAGAATAAATGTCCAAGATATACTTGTGCCAAGTTTTTAATGAAAGATGACCACCTAATTCATAGTGGATTACACTTTGTTTCTTGTTACAGTGATTAGTTTTTCTTTTAATATTTCTTCTGATTCCTTGAATGCGCTGATGAAGAAATAGTAACTAATATAGGCCATTTCTATACACTTGCCAAAGTAACTTGATTTTGCTCTTGTATTTACTGGTAGTCAGTACACAAGGATGTGTACGGACATGCATCTCTCTCTCTCCCCCCACTGGCTTGCTTGTCCAATAGAGCAAATTATTATCATCATTACATTAACATCCACAGATGTAAGCAGACTTATTGTGGGAGGTTCACTCAACAAACAACACATTTTTATCAAAATGAACCTTAAAACTTCCAATATTCTCAATGCACTCTGGTATTATGTTCAACTTGCCCACAATTCTCCACGTAAAAAACTACTCCTTACACCCTTCTTTGTCACAACATTATACAACTTCCAGGGGTGGCATTTGTTCTTCCCCTCTCACCTTCTACTCTTTCTTATAATCTCCTCTGTATTAATCCAATGAAATTGCTTCACTAACTTAAATATCTCTATCATATGTCTTTTCCATCTACCTACCTGCAATTTAAAATCCTGTAATCTTTCTGCATAACCAACATTCCAGAGTCCCAATACTGCCTTCATCAGTGATTCCACATCAGTTAAAAAAGGTGACCAAATCTGAGCACAACAATCTATGTGTGGTCTTACCAATGCTTTATATAGTGGCACAATCACCTCCTTATACCTACTTGTCAATGTACTTATCATAGCAACAATGCAATGTAAGTCTTTCCAACACTTGCAACATGCCATCTAAACTTCAGTCCACCGACAACCATCAACCCACATCTCAAATCTATCATCTGCTTCCCGAAGCCGTTCACCAATACAGTACACAGCCTTATATCTTTGCACCCAAAGTGAAATATCTTGTGCTTATTAACATTAAAAATGCACTAAACTCATTTGTTCAAGCTAAAAGTCTATTCAAATCTTCCTGAAAACAATTAACATCAGCAACATTTCTTATAATTTTCCCCAACGTTGTACCTGAAGATCTCCAGTCAATCCACATTAAATATCATTAACATATAAGTTAAACAGCAGGAGACCAAGAACAGATCACAAGGGCATACCACTGGATATCTTCCTTTTTTGAGACACCATCCATCATACACAAGTTGTTGGTATAATTCAGAGAGCCTATCTCTAACCTATTATCCATTACCATCCTCTGTAGCTTGTATGTCAACCTATCCAGAGGTAATTAGCAAATGACTTTGTAAATTGCAAGAATGTCATTGTATATGAATCGCCCTCATCCAATACATTCATCACCTTATCATAAAATGCAAGTAGACTGCTAAAATAAGACCTATCCTCAAGGTATGGTGAGATTGTAAAATTTCATTATTTTAATTTTAGTATTTAAGTTCTTTAATTGATTTACTTGTATATTCTTTCCTTTTAAATATTGTGGCCGCCAATTGTAAGTCTCGCGTGTACAAAACGTCACGAACAAAGAAATAGTCTCGGGTTGGAGCTAATCTCTTTGTCTGATTTACTGATGTTAATTCTAAATCAAATTTTGGAATATTTATTTGTTATTCAGCTGCACCACCAAAATTCTAGGATAAGAGAAGTATCTCCCTCTGAAGAATAAAACACCCAGTATGATACACTGCTCCTTACTTCCCAATTAGTCTCTAAGTCAAAAATTTCAAATATTCTTTACTTTGCAGTTGTGGCAATATCTCCCTTAAGGCACATAGGTTCGTATTTATGAGTAGTGAATTGAAATTAGAAATCAGGCAAGTTATTTGTTTGAAAAGAAAGCAATTTATTCATTACTAAGAATTAATTACAAAAATAACACAAATTGATCTGACGTCTCTAAAACGTAAGCTATGTCTAATAACTCAATAAAAGTTTAAAATATCATTCTCAAAATCATCTGAATTTCATCAGGATTACTTGTCTAGAATTTTTTCTCTCTTTTCTGAAACTCACATATATTCAGATCTACTATCTATAATAAAATTTTCTACTTTAACGATTTACTACAAATTACAAGTGCAATTAGATTCCCATTACAATTCATCTAAGCTTTCTCTTACATTTAGTAAATTAAATCAAAATGTTGGCTAAAGGTCTAGTCCTGTAATCTTTAACATTAAAACAAGTCCATTAATTGAAATCACCGTCACAGTCTATATTTCTCTCAGACAAAATAATGGAAAGTTCTTACTTTTCATGATGTCAGACCCTCTATAGCTCATTGTTCCTTCTAGTTTCCTTGTCTCCGTTACCGTACATGGACATCTCTTTCGTAGATTAGTGCAACTTCTTCCTCGGTATTTGCGGACAACTTGACTGCTACGGCTTTGAACATCGGCATTTGGTTCCTCCTAATTCGACTCATCTTCGATGTATCTTTCTTCTAGGCTTTGCATCGTGAGTACAGATCTCCGAATAAGTTAACTATTCATCGCTTATGCCTCCAATGAAACTTACTGTCGTTAACGATCCTCCTGAATTCGTGGCTTACCTTAACCTTAAAACCGGCACGAGTCAGAATTCTCTCATTGGAGCTCCACATGACTCACTGCCCCGCAAATAGAACATCACTCAGGACCAGAACTTGATCTCCCAGGAACCGACTACTTAAAAACAAAAAAAACTTGCAAGTCTGACCAAAAAGCCTCGAACTCGACTCAGCAACTCTCAACTGACCTGAGGCTACATGGGGGGAGACCCCCCCATGTAGCCTCAGGTCAGGACTTAATCTTCTTAATCCTGTCTGGAATTTTTTGTTTACTATGGCATACTTAGACACAATATAATCTCCTTTGTTCTTACACAAAACGTTTTGATATTACAATATTCATTTGAAATCAAAGAAAAAACATTATTTTTATTTCAATTACACTAAGTTTTCTCATTAATTTACAAGTATTTCTGTGAGACTTAATATACTTGTAAAATCTGAATAAAAGGTATTTTAATATAAAAAATCCTTTTAGTCAAGATTTTACAAGATGTTCATGTGAGAATGTTACCTCTTGCGGTGAGTATCTCGACTCCATAGAAGTCTGATGACGATAATAATAATAATAATAAAGATTAAACATTTTTATTTCATATCCAAACAAGTAGTACAGTAGAAAGTGGTATAACATGATTTACAACAAACTAGGATACATTACAATGAGATTAGCTTAGATTTGGTAGGTGAATTATATAGGAAATAATAATTAAATATGAAAAAAAAGAAAGTATACATAACTTATATACAATAAACATGGTCAGATGCTCCTCCAGTATCTTGCACAATCAACTGCTCTTTCTGTGCAGGATATAAGGTCCTTTTTTGCACAAGGCTATGGAAGAAAGGGACAAGAAAGGTGTTCCATGGGTTGTCCCACACTCACAATTGTCTGGGCCAGTGAGGTAGCTCCATTTGATGAAGTTTTGTTTGCAGCATCCTGTCGTCCAGAGTCTGTTTATTGACAGTTTATTTTTCACTTGGTTAGGGTATAATAAAATTAGTTTAATCCTTTATCCAAGTGTGAGCAAACAAAGTTTGCGCCTGAAGTATCTTCAGGACTAGGGTAAGGTGATACCACACCAGGGCAACTCGTTGCAAAGGTGGAGAAAGCTACCAACACTTCTATCTCAGTATCTCCTATATAATGCAAAACACATCTCCTTGCGGATATGTCTAATGTTATGCATTAAGGGAAGGGCCACTACCCAGACTAGTTTCGACCTTTATTGAGGTCTCTTCAGTGGGAGCCAGGCCCTAGTGGAAATACCAGGCAGAAGCATTCGCAGTTCATCTCTACCTATAGGAGTTGCCAAATGGTGTGCCACCCTTTTTTAATAAATTACTCTGGATTTAGAGAAGGTTGTTGACAGTTTATTTTTCACTTGGTTAGGGTATAATAAAATTAGTTTAATCCTTTATCCAAGTGTGAGCAAACAAAGTTTGCGCCTGAAGTATCTTCAGGACTAGGGTAAGGTGATACCACACCTATAATGCTGGTGTGGTAAGGTGATACCACACCAGCATTATAGGAGATACTGAGATAGAAGTGTTGGTATCTTTCTCCACCTTTGCAACGAGTTGCCCTGGTGTGGTATCACCTTACCCTAGTCTTGAAGATACTTCAGGCGCAAACTTTGTTTGCTCACACTTGGATAAAGGATTAAACTAATTTTATTATACCCTAACCAAGTGAAAAATAAACTGTCAACAACCTTCTCTAAATCCAGAGTAATTTATTAAAAAAGGGTGGCACACCATTTGGCAACTCCTATAGGTAGAGATGAACTGCGAATGCTTCTGCCTGGTATTTCCACTAGGGCCTGGCTCCCACTGAAGAGACCTCAATAAAGGTCGAAACTAGTCTGGGTAGTGGCCCTTCCCTTAATGCATAGCATTAGACATATCCGCAAGGAGATGTGTTTTGCATTATAGGAGATACTGAGATAGAAGTGTTGGTAGCTTTCTCCACCTTTGCAACGAGTTGCCCTGGTGTGGTATCACCTTACCCTAGTCCTGAAGATACTTCAGGCGCAAACTTTGTTTGCTCACACTTGGATAAAGGATTAAACTAATTTTATTATACAGAGTCTGTTTAGGCTTTTCCAAGTATTCCAGTCCAAGTGGGCACCACGTGGAAGATGTTCGGCTGTTGGAATACCAGTATTATTTTCAAGATATAGTGCAAGCCATTGTTGAAGTCTTGTCTCTGGGAGGTTTTTAGGTAATTCAACAATTGTCAGGAAGCTATGTTGGGATCTTAGTCTTTGGGGCACTGCGGTCTGGCCGAACAGTGGGTGGTGTTCATCATTCATTTGTCTGCTTCTTTCATCAGCTGAGAATGCAGATCTTCGAATTGAAGGGGGTGCAATACCAGACAAAGTATACAGGTCTTTTAGTGGTGTTGGTTTCAGGCATCCTGTAATCAAGCAGCAGCTTTCATTCAATGCTGGGTCAAGTTTTTCAGCCTGGCAGGATCTGGACCATACTGGACAGGCATATTCAGCAGAAGAATAACAAAGGGCCAAGGCAGAAGATCTCAGTGTGCTAGGGTCTGCACCCCACTTGGAGGAAGTGAGCTTTCTTAGTATGTTGTTTCTTGCATTTACTTTTGCCTTTGTTTTTTTTATGTGGGTTTTATATGAAGGGCGCAATAGAGAGTCACACTGAGGTAGATTGGTTTCCAGGAATCTTTTATATTAGAGCCTTCCCAAGAAATCTGTAGCTTCCTGTTGGCTTCCTTATTGTTAAGGTGGAAGAGGCAAGTCTGGGTTTTCAAGGGGTTTGGTTTTAGTTGATTGCTGGTATAGTATGTGGCTAGACTATTTAAGGCAAGTGATAAGAGTAGTTTCAATGGACTTGAAATTTTTTGACTGAGTAGCTATGGCAAGGTCATCAGCATAGATAAAATTTCTAGTTGCTGAAAAGATGGGGAGATCATTGACGTAGATGTTGAAAAGTAATGGTGATAACACACTTCCCTGGGGGAGGCCAGTTTTTTGGTGCCAGCGGCTCTTCCTATCCCCAAGGTCCATGTAAAAATGTCTGTTTTCCAAGAGTGATTGGATCAAGAGGACAAGGCGATAGTCTAGTTATTCTGTATATTTTATTTCTGAGTGTGAGATGGTTTATGGTATCATATGCTGCAGTTAGGTCTACAAAGACTACTCCTGTGGCTAGTTTTTGCTCATAACCATTTTCTATATATTGAGTGAGCTTGAGAATTTGTGATGAGCAGGATTTGCCTGGTCTAAAGCCAGCCTGCTCAGCAATAAGATGGGGTTCGATTAGGGGTTGTAGCCTATTCAAAATTAATCATTCATGGAGTTTAAAGAGGTTGCTGAGTAGTGATATAGGTCTGTAATTTTTTTGCTTCGGTTGGGGGGTTTCCCTGGTTTCAGAAAGGCCACCACTTTGGCATGCCTCCAGATAGTTGGTATCCTTAGGGTTCTGAGGCAAGTGTTGTATAGGTTTAATAACCACTCTTTAGTCCTGGTACTAAAATGTTTAATCTGTTCATTACAGACATCATCAAGGCCTGCAGATTTTCTAGGTTTTAATAGGTTTATGGCAGCGTTGAGTTCAGTGATAGTGAAATCTCAGTTAATCATATTTTGTTCCTCACTTGGGGTTCTAAGTATCTTATTTTTTGTGTGTTTTTAGTGAATTTTCCATTCAGCAGCAGCTGGTGAGCAATTTGATTAGCTGTTACCTACGGATGCTCATATGGCTTAGTGAAATCCTTCCTAATTCTGTTGATAAAGTTCCATGCCTTTCTGCTACTATGGGTCATATCAAGGGCTTTTATTTCTTTTTTCCATGAGGAACGCCTTTCCTCTGCCATCTTGTAGCATAATTTTTCTCCTGCTTGGATAGTCTCTTCTGAGAAGGGGTTGGTGTTGTAAAGCTGTAAGTAATCAGTATACTGGGCTTGTATGTCACTGGAAAGGCCTGGAATATAGTTTGTGCGGCATCCTCGGGGGATGTGTTTGGTGGAGATTTTCCTCAGTATTTTTATGAATTCTGGATACTCTTGAGGGTTTGGAGGGACTTTCTATGGAGCGGTGAAGATCTTCCATGAAACCCTTCCAATTAGCTTTTTGGAAATTAAATCATCGTCTGTAAGGGATGGTATTAGGCATAATTGCTGGGTTGAATTGAAGCATTATAGGTCTATGTTAAGTATCTGGAATTGGATTTAAAACCTTTTTAACACAGATGTTGGATATTTTTGAGCTAACAAATATGAGGTCAGGGTTATAGCCTCGCTTCCATCTGCCACTGTTGAAAGATGCAGGGAGTTTTGGATTATGTATCAGGTTTAAAGAAAGGTTTTCAGCCCATTTTCCAACAAGTTCTCCATCTTTGTTGGACTTTGTGTAACCTCAGTTAACGCTATGGTTGTTAAAGTCACACCTAATACAACATTAGTCATGTATGCATTATTATCGAGGAGGATGTCAGGAAAGGAGAAAGCTTCTTCTGGTGGTTTACAGACTGAGGTGATTGAGATATTTTTAAATGTGATCGTAATAATCTCAATGTTTCTATTGTTTGTTGAGTATGGACGATGGGATCAAGTTCTCTTTCGTAAATATTGCACTGCCATATTTATCATGGGGTATTTCTTTGATGAGTTTCATGCCATGGATGTAAGGTCTTGCAGCACCTTCTCCTCTGTGAGTTTCATTTCCTGCAGGCAGAGCACATCGTAGTCATTATCTCTGCAAATATTTGCAATGAGATCATGACACCGGAGAAACCTTCAATATTAAAAGATATCATATTTAGGCTTGGCCCCCAGGTAGGATCCTTTAGGGCAGAAATTTGGGAGCATTTTAGTTCGATCACTTGTGTTTGGTTGATAGCAGCTTTAGCTTTCCCTAATTTTCCGTGTGTGTGTGTGTGTACTAACAGGGTGCAGGAATGAGAACCTAGCTGCTGCACACCCAAGATTAAACATTGAAATGCATGAATCATAAAATTTCCTAGCAAACTTCCTAATAAAGGAAAAAACATCTTTAAAAAAAAAATAAAAATTTAAGCCAATGTTTCAAATACAAATTTTAGCAAATTCTATTATTTTCTCTAAAATTGAAGTTTCAGAAAACAAACATTCTTGATATATCATCCATGAACAAATATCCTCTTCGAGTCAAATGAAATAAAACATTTTTGTACTAAAGACTACTCAGAAGAAATAAGGATGTTGCAATGGTGATGACACTGACCAGCAGGGATAAGTATGTAATAGGTCTATCATATAGTGCCCTGATCAAACACCACTTGGTATAGTATTGTGCAGACCTTGTCACCTGGTTGTCAAGGGGATGAGGGAACTTTCAGAGAGAGTGCAAAGGAAATATCACAACTCTGTAATGTCGGTTATGAGGACAGATGGAGGAAATGTTTAGTTTGGCAACTGTAATCTAAGCCGTCAAGAAGTGTTTATTAACAATGAGAAGAATTTCCAAAAGGAAAGCGATTATGCCACAAACATTTCTCATAAGTGAGAAATGTTTTCTTGCATGAAGAACTGTGTGTGTAAAATGCATTGCCAGAGATAATAATGGATGTGCAGAAAGTAACTGATTTTAAGCATAGTGTTATCAACATTATTGGACCCTAGAATATATCACAACTCTGTAATGTCTCTTTATGAGGACAGATGGAGAAAATGCTTAGTTTGGCGACTGTAATCTAAGCTGTCAAGAAGTGTTTATAAACAATGAGAAGAATTTCCAAAAGGAAAGAATAGGAAAGAGATCATGCCACAAACATTTCTTATAAGGGAGAAATGTTTTCTTGCATGAAGAACTGTGTGTGTGTGTGTGTGTGTGTGTGTGTGTGTGTGTGTGTGTGTGTGTGTGTGTGTGTGTGTGTGTGTAAAATGCATTGCCTGAGATAATAATGGATGTGCAGAAAGTAAATGATTTTAAGCATAGTGTTATCAACTTTGTTGGACCCTAGAATATATATATATCAAGATCAAGAAATGAGTCTCTTGGCTTCATGGAAGTTAAGAATTTATGGAAGTATTGATCAGCACATAACATCTTTAAAGTTTTATAAGGTAGGTAAGAAATATACAATATGATGATTTTACTTCAAATATTTTATTTTCTTCATTTCATAAATCACCTATCAAACAATATACATTAATATCTTACCACTATTAATTTCTCCTTACTCTGCAAATATTTTCTATTAGTATTGCATATAAGGAGCAGAGCATAGAGAAATAAAATGTTGTTAAGACAAAGTTGTTTCATTTTCCCTTTATTTTTTTTCATTAAAAAAAAAAAGCCTTATATAAGGAACTATACAAGTGCATCCAGAATGCCCATGACCACAGTGAAACTTGAATCTGAGACCTGTTGGTTGAAGAGTGGGTATGTTATCCACAGAAGAAAAATCACAAGGGTATCAGAAGAATACAGTGAAAGCCCATCCACTGTACCTGAAATATGAAAGCAACTTAGAGAAATGGAACTGCTCTTAACCTGATATTAGTAAGGTGGGGTGTCACAGTTATAGTCAATTTAAAATCTTTGGGAGTCTGTGACAACCCAACTTACTAACTGGGTTAAGGGCATTTTTGGTACTCCCATTTCTGTTATTTTCTTTTCTGTATTGCAGATATACCTAATGGTGATATATTAGTTTTACTGACTTTAAAAGGTCAGGTTAGCTCTCGAAGACTGAAAGCAGGAGGAGGAGGAGTTTGGTTCATGTTACCCATGTTTCTGGTTAGTTTTTTGTTAATGTTTATAATTATAAACATTAACAAATAATAATTATACTTAATAAGAAATTATATTCTTGTTTCAATTCTATACCCAAACAAGTATGCATAAGCATAAAGTAACTTCACAATAAATATACCTGTATATTGAGGCTGTTAATATCACATCAAAATTGTGGAAAGATTTTTCCACTTGGTTACAATGTATATTATACTTAATACAAAATTATATTCTTGTTCTACTCCTATATCCATGCATAATCATGAGGTGACTTCACTACTAGTCTACTTGCTTATATATACTTGCTTTTGTTATGAGTGATTCTGTCTGTGACAGTAGAGTGCCCTCTAGCAATGAGTCCTTGGTGGAGTATCAGGTAAAAAGAATAATAAGAATGGAGCTTTGTTGGTTTTACTGACTCTAAAAGATCAAGAGTTTTGGGGTGAGAGTAGCAGGCCAAAGGTGTGTTTGGTAGTGTAATGATTCTGGAGGGTAGTGCTTGTTGCCACAAGTTATTTATGTTTTTGGGTTACTTTGATATGCTTAATGTTTTATATAGGTTATTTTTGTTATATTCGTAATAGTTCCCGTAAAAAATTGTATTCTGTTGCACGTGTCTGTGGGAAGTTCCCAGTTGTAAACAAAGTATCACATGCACATGAAAGTTGGCATAAACTTTGTGGAGCGGACGTTGAAATTAGGTGTAACATTCGAATGCTTATGACTTTTACAATCGAAATGAGAATAAAATGTGAAGAATGTTATGTACACTATAAAAAAGCAAGTAATCACATAACGAATATAGTGTAAGTAAATGTTACGAAGTATTAGTCTTATATGAAAGGAATTACTTACGTGTGAACCGTAGGGGAAAAAAAAATTAATGAGAAATTTAGAATAATCCAATTCTGGATCGCCCACTCACCTGTTCTGGCTTTTTCTTAATTCGTACCAATTCATCTCTTCTAGGAATTGTACCACCATCACATCCCATGATTCAATAAAATTCTTATCTTAAAATTCCACCGAATTCAAAAAACCCCAAAAACATAAAACAAATTGCTTTCTTAATTTGAGATGATTTATGCACTCTCACATTCAGCGAAAGTACCAAGCAGTAATTAGTCGCGCCCCCTGTCTAAAATAGGAAGTGGCAGAAGGAGTGTAAAATATTGGTATCAGTATATTTCCGTAAGCTGATACCAATGCTGGATTTAATATCCACTTGATTTTTATAATTTTTGCATCGCCGAATTGAAGCCTTTTGGCTCTTTATTTTAGCAAATACTTTTACGCACCGACCGAGAGTTCGCTTCCGAAAAATACACCCGACGTTTCAAGTTCCTTAGTACTGAAAGAGAGGTTTTGCTCTCTTAAGGTTTCTTCCGGGTCTTGTCTCGCTGATGGGGTTTAAGATATCGGGGGAGTTTTGCCTTGAAATAGCAATTTGAGTCTCCGGGGAAACTGTTTTCCGGCGTGGCCCGTGTGGAACCTTGTCGGTGGATGCTTTCCCTTGGAATATGAGCGGTTCGGCTCAGTGGTAGAGTAAGCCTGTCACTGAGGGGAACCACCACTGAGTTGGACGAACCCTCAGTCACTCGTAAGGAGTAGTCTGTGGGATCGCCTAATTTTTAGAGAGCCTTTTGCATAAAAGTCAGGTTTTGTCCTGCTGAAAGGGTTTAAGATTTCGGAGGGAGTTTTGTCTTGAAAGAGCAACTTGAGTTTCTAGTGATTGGCGTTTTCCGGCAGGGTTTCAATCGGGGCTATGTAGCTGGGTGCTTTTTGCTGGAATATTAGCGGTTCTGCTCAATGGTAGGATAAGCCTGTCACTGAGTTTGATGATCTTTCGGTCACTCATAGGGAGTGGTCTGGGAAATCACCCAATTTTTAGAGAGGTGCTTTACTTAAACAGTGCCTGGTCTCTGGAGAGAACCAACCAGTTCGAAATAGCTATTATGCCAATGAGGCCTTATCAGCATGGACCAACAAAAGGCGAATATATGGACACTTTGGAAAGAGCTCATGTGTTCTATATGGTCCACGCTAGGGCAACTCATAAATGCCAGCGAATGCATTCTTGTAAGCTCTCTGGTCAACTTTTTTTATGAAACTTTCATAGTTTCTACATTTAGCTTTGAAATTATTTTAAATTTAAAAAAAAAATCATTATTTCATATTATACAGAGTGGCCCATATATAACTCATAGAACATGACATAGAAAGGGCCTGTCTTTGAGAAGCAATTGCATAAGTTTTTAATATCACCAGATTTTTTATAAAACAGAAAATCACCTAACAAATGTTATTCCCTTATATGAAGTAGGTGAGACCGTTTTGGCCGTATCATTTTAGGCCTTTAGCCCAACCAAAGTTGATCATTTATTACAACTATCATCCGATGAAGAGACGACTGATATGTGTCGCCATCTCGTGATCTAAACCCCAAACAGAATATGATCTTGTCTGGAACAGTCTATTATCGATTTTCTTGAATTTACGGGATGAAAAACTCGAGATTCCATGAGAAGGAACTCGGTTGCCAGTACGAGAGATCGACTAACTTGGCAACCGACGAAAGGCTTAGAAAAAGTTCCTCTAGTAGGCGACCAGACTAGAACTTAAAAACTTTCTTCGGGCGGACTAGCGTAGATGATGCAAAAGCTTCCACTGAGCTACATAAACCACATCACGTAAAGGCCTTCATTTTGCTTCACAAAGACGGACCCTTTCTAGGGTATGTTCCATGACTTATAGGCCAGTTTATATATATAAAAAAAAATCAGTAACGCCTTTTATTCCCATATAGGGGGTAGGCGAGGTCGTTTTTAGCCTTATCTAACTTTCGGAGACTGAGTGGCAAGTTCAATCTCCACTGGTACCCAATCAGAGATCGCTGGCCAAAGGCTATCACTAATTAAGCAGCACGCAGTGAAGAGAGATGGCTCAACAAGTGCCGCCATCTCATGGTCCCTAACCATAACCCAATATATTTGATGTCTGAAACAGTGTGGGTTCTACGGTCGATTTTCTTGAATTTACGGGACGAAAATCCCCAGTTTCCGGGCGAAAAAACCCGCTTACCAGTACCAGAGATCCACGAACTCGGGAACCGTTTGAAAAAAGGCTTAGAAAAATTTCCTCTAGTCGCCGACTAGATTCGAAACCAAGAAGTCTTCCTTTGTGCGGTCAAACTAGTTTATATATATATATATATATATATATATATATATATATATATATATATATATATATATATATATATATATATATATATGGTAAAAATTAAAAATTAGCAAAAAAAAAAAAAACCTTAGAAGTATATAAATATGTCAATTAGGAATTGTAAATTGTAAGTTTCATTCTGTTAAATTTTATTAAATTTTGTTAAATTGTAGCATTGTAAATTGTATCATTTTGTTAAATTGTAACATTCAATTTAGTTTTCAAGTGACCCAACAAAACAACCATTTTGCTGCCAGAAATTAACAAAACACGAGATTAAATTGAATTGGAGAATGAATATTAAAATACCTACAAAGACTATTGAGAAATGCTTTCCGTGCATTCCATGTTTGAATGAAAAGACCGAAAACTTTAATCCAACCAAACAAAATAAGAATGTGCCTAGAAGTTTATCCCGACTGGAATTCTTATAATGACAGACAATACGTGGATGACTGTGACTGTGTGAGAGGTTCCTCACAGAGAGAAGAAATCAATACTCTACTAGTCAATGGTCTGTATTATCTACAGTACAAATAACATCCACAATATATTTACTATTTTGAGTAGATTCTAGTGGACTAAAATATTTCTGAAAAGAGATATGGATTTTCTGGAAATCTGGTAAGCATGAACACACTTATAATACACAATAATATACACACATACAATGATGCACACAATAATATACGCACTATAATACACGCATTCTCACATATACAACTCAGAGAATAATGGCAATGCTAAAAGAAACCTTGACATATGAAGACGAGGAAGTCATTTTGCTTCTTTATGAAGCCTTGATGAGACCTTACTTGGATTATTGCATGCAGGTCTGATTTCGTGGTCTCCATGGTGATTCCGTGGAAAGAGTGCAAAGGAGAGTGTCAAAAATGATATCAGGACGGTGAAATGAAGAAGCTTCGTCTGGTTCCTAAGAACTCTTTTTACTAGTGTGATGTCATGAGTAGCAAGGCCAGACTTGTCGGATTCCGAAAATGTAATCCACTATCTACCATTAATTGACCGACACTTTAGCAATTTACAATTGATACCAGCAGAAGAAACCTGATATCGGATATGTCCACCATACCCGATATTAGCTTTGAACACCTCCTGCACCCTTTGAGGGAGGCTTTCCACCACTGTGCGGCAGATAGCAGGTTTAATTTGTCTCCATTTCTCCATCAAAACAGCACTGAGTTCGGCGACAGATCGAGGACGTGCTCTGGACCTAAATCGCAGCTCCAATTCGTTCCAAAAGTGTGCGTTCGATGGGGTTTAGATCAAGACTCGGCATAGGGCATGGCAGTGGTTTAACACTTCTCTTTATACCATTCCATAAAAGGCTGCGGCTTTGTGGCATGGGACATTTTTGTCTTGATAATAACACGGGTCCATTCCATAAAAATTCCACAGTATAGGCAGTACCTGATTATCCAGAATATCAACGTACTGAGTTGCCTTCATGAACCACGGACAACGACCAGTGGTCTCACTCCAAACCAGCTGAATGCACCACTCACACCATTACTTCTCCAGCTCCAAACTTTACTGTGAGTACGAACACGCTATGGTAACAAACGTCCACCAGGCTGCCTCCACACCCACACCTTGCCATCAGACTGGAAGCATGTTACCTTTTATTCATCGCTCCAGAGTAGTGTTTTCCACTGGTCAATTATCGAGTTCACCCGCTTTTTTCACCACGTCAGATGAGCTGCCTTGTTCGTTGTTGTGATTTTTGGCTTGTTTACCGCTGCTCTTCCGTGGAAACCCAGTAAATGTAGTTCTTTTTGTAGAGTATTAGGGCTCACAATCGTGGTATTGTGCTCTGGAACTCATCGCGGATGGTCTGTGTGCCGATTGCAGGCGGTTTTGTTTACCACCCGCTTTTACATCCTCCTATCCCCATAAGTTATTTTCGGAGTTCTTGCTGGGGGGGGGGGGCAGTTCTAAACTAATGATGCCAGAACGCTCGGTTTTGTTCATCACATCGCCAACCGTTGATTTTGGATGCTCCAGTTGAACGGCAATGGCACATATGAACATTCCCCCAATCTGGTAGCCCACGATGACACCTCTCTCGATGTCATTGAGTTCACGTCGTGTTGCCGTGCCATCTATATTCAACTGCTACGATTAAATACTGCTTCTTGCTATCTGTACACCGGTTTTTATGTTATTAACAAACTTGGAATGTTCCATAACTTCAAATAACAGCGGTATCCAAACAATGATTTGTAGATAGTGATACTTTAGATGTTCTTCGAATATAATCAAGACAGAACGGCAAGTTTGTCCAAAATAGCAAAGATGAAATGAGCAGAATACTTGAAATACATGTGGTAATATATCCTTTGCTGGAAGACAGTTTCCAAGCTGGTTTCAAGGAATAATATAGACCTGAATTTATGAAGTATCCGTGTATTTGTTCCTAGGTTCCATTAAGGTGAGGTATTAAAATTCTTTTCACATAGAATTGTAGCCTGGGAGAAGGATTACAATTATCAATATTATTAAGCAATTTTGTTGTATCCATTACACATGAGATTGCTTTTAATTTTATTCAGTTCATCTAACAAAAATTAATCAGAAGAGCAGTTCATATGAGCGCTGTGTACAAGATTGTCGATAATACCCATCTTCTGTGAGGAGTAGTCAATGTATCTGTCAGTAAAGGTTGGCTTCCGATAAACCGAGAATTCAACATAACATGTGGGGTTTCAAATTATCATGATATTCAAAAAGGACAGCTGATTATAGGGTTCATTCACGTTCAATAATGAACGTGATATGGGATTATATAGAGTTTACTTCCCATAGGAACCGTAGTAACTCAGACTATTTGTGGGACCAGACTGCAAGTATAACATCAACAAAACGTAATCAACAAGACATGACACCATATTTCATCAACAAGGTTGATGAAATATGGTGTCAAAGAATCATATTTCTAGATACTCCACAGAATAATTAACTAAGACTAGTGAGATATAGAACTGCCCATTACTGTTCCTACGATTTGTTTGAGCAACTTATCATGCCAAGTAAATTAGCCCGAACGGATTATAATATAAATAAGTTTTTATGTGAGATTTCCTTTTTTTTATAGTTAAAAAAAATCAGCTAACGCCTAAATTTATTACGTCAAGGGGATAATAAATCCCTCGTTATTTTAAAGCCGGATACGAAACGCGGAGATCGAAATCTTAGAGTTTCATCCCGAAGAACTATCGACGAGTCCAAGCGTAAGTCATCTCCTGAGTAATACAACACTACCCAGTGTTACACTTGCCCTAGTGTTGTACTACCCAGGTGATGACTTACGCTTGGACTCGCCGATAGTTCTTCGGCATGGAACTCTAAGATTTCAATAGATTTCAATCTCCGAGTTTCGTATACGGTTTTAAAATAATGAGGGATTTATTATCTCCTTAACTTAGTTTACGCCTCCGGAAAAATAGCCTCTTGGCCCTTTATCGTAGTAATAATAATATATGGGTACACCGTTCTGGCAATTCGTTAGCAGGGATATATGTAAGTTCGGTTCACTTTAACCTTGGTATTCCAGGTCTACCTACTCACTGATAAGACCTCAATAAAGGTCGAAATCGGTTTGGGCAGTGATCTCTCCTCATAATGTAAAACAGTAATACATCTCCTAGGAGCTGCGTTTTACATTATGAGAAAATATTAAAGATAGTGACGAATCTTGCTCCACCTTTGCAACGAGTTTCCCTAGTGTTGTACTACCCAGGTGATGACTTACGCTTGGACTCGCCGATACTTCTTGGGTATGAAAGTCTAAGGTTTCGATCTCCGAGTTTCGATATCCAGCTTTAAAATAATCAGGGATTTATTATCCCCTTAACTTAATTTACCCTGCCGGAAAAATAGCCTCTTGGCCATTTATCGTTTATATTTATTATTATTACAAACTGGCCTATCCTGTCAAACTACAGGCCGGTGTGTGTGTGTGTGTGTGTGTGTGTGTGTGTGTGTGTGTGTGTGTGTGTGTGTGTGTGTGTGTGTGTGTGTGTGTGTGTGTGTGTGTGTGTGTGTGTGTGTGTGTGTGTGTGTGTGTGTGTGTGTGTGTGTGTGTGTGTGTGTGTGTGTGTGTGTGTGTGTGTGTGTGTGTGTGTGTGTGTGTGTGTCAGGATTCTCCCTTACACCTTGGCATTGTTTTTTTCTATATTTCCATTCTTCCGGTATTGTTCCAGTAGCCAGACTTTTGTTGAAATTCCAAGTCAAAGACCACCAGCTCTTTTCGCACTTTGCTATAATACATGTGGTATCCAACATCATATCACAGTCTTATTACCATAGAGATTACTCAATATTCTAAACACCTCCCGTCCATGAACTGCCAGTATTCTGTCCTCCTTCCTATTGTTATTCGACACTACTCCTAGCCTCCCACATGAAATACATTAACGAAATAATCGTTGAACATTTCCAGTATATATTCAGCATATGTGAGCCGTGTTTCTCCAGCAACTGAAGTCAATCTTCCATATTCACTTTTTTTATCTGCTAGGAATATGACTGTTGAATTCTCTGAGGTTTTGCTTTACTGCTTCACGCAATCTCCTTTCATATGCTGATTTATCTTTCCTCACTACACTCGTAACTTTCCTACAATAAATTCATCTTCCTTATGTTACTGATGAGTATTCTTTTCTTTTATCAACTCCATAACGTGCATTTTCTTGAACACTCCTGCATTCATGATACATCTATTACAAATCTACTTTATCTTCCAAACCTTAGGAATCTAATCTGACATTGCCCAATGCGACTGATTCCTGACCAAGTCCCAGAGACAGCTGACTTCTCTTCCCTTCAACTGATCAATTCACTGCATATCATCAGTCTGTTTTCGTAATTTATATTGGTCTGCTGCTCAATAATTCCAGATCTCTGTCTTGTTACGTAAAGATTGTACCTCCATAACAACTTCCAATATGAAACCATATGATCACTCTCTCCACCCAGGCGGTGGAATCATGGTGATATCTTCTGTTATCACTGTATTGGACTATATTAAATTCCACACCAGTGACCGACGTGTTCCTTCTACGACATGCTGCATAAGATGGTTGTTCCAAAGTAGTTCAAAGAATTCAATCGCTTTACTCACATGTTATTTCTTGCTTCCATAGATAAAATCATCCATTATTGCAATGCATATTATTTCCTGCTTCCTGTCAATGCTTTCATAGTTCAAGACACTTATTATTAATAATAAGTGACTTGAACTATGTCAGTCACTAGTCTCATCTCTGACCATTTCAGAATATTCTCTCTCTGCATTTCATGGCCTGTTGCAAACCCCATTAAATATCTAAAATTTGTGCTTACCTCAGCTTCACACCAAATGGCTTCAAAGAATTATATTACTGCTTTCTTCGACTTTCACATTGAGAGATTACAACTCTTCAGAAATCAACAGTGATATCTTTCCCAGCATCCTTTATCTTTTCTGTCTTTTCAAAAAATGCTATAAATATCATATCCTACTCCATCGTGAATACATCGTCCTCCATTCACCCCATCTCATTGACACCAATGATTTGTGGACTGCCTAACTGCATCAAGTCCAAAATCTCAGCTCCTTAGTCTGTACTTATACACAAATCCTTGGATTTGTGTATAAGTACAGTATATTTCTCCTTTCATATTCATAGTTCTTTGCTCCATTATTTAAGTCTCCTCTGAATTCGAAGCTTCCATTTAGGTTGTCCCCTATATCGCTTGTCTTTTCTGCTTTGTGGCAGACGGCATATGGTTAACTACAGGCGTAAGGACATGTGATGAGGATCCTATCTCTTCCACATATTGTCGTAAGTATTCATGGCCATAAATCTGTGTGTATTCAAGGGGCAAGGTTGCCTGTTCTGAGGGACAAAAAAACCCCTCTACTTCCGTATGAGACCAGCTAACTCACCTTTAATCCAAAGAGATCAGATTAAGGTTCCTCATGGACAGGAATCGAACCCAGGTCTTTCTGATCAAAGGGCTTCGTCTATACCGACTGAGCTACAGAGGTTCTTTGTTTCCTATACACGAGTTAATAAATATCATGTCGTTATTGAGAACAATGTGAAAAAAAGTCAACCTTAATTCACTCCCTGTTTTATTTTTTAAAGATAATCAAAGTCAATCGGCAGTTTTTCTGTTGATTTTTTTTACAAACTGACTTTATAAGGATGCGTATTTTATTTTCGATATTACATTCTTGTAATCTATGGAACAAATATTAAGAACTTTTATCGAAAACTTTTTTAAGCTTATTTGTGGCTACTATTAGAATTAATTGCAGCAGTTACTTGAATAATACTAATGAATACTTGAATAATAATGCTAAATTTCAATAAGATTTCTTTTTTAGAGTACTATTACATCTTGCAGTAGAATCAGATTCATTTGAATGGGAGATGTGTCATGAATTTGTTCGTCTGCATTCTGCATATCAATTATAACATATTTTCAATTTATTGTTTGAAACTGTAGTAAATAGTCCATAATCGATATTTGGTAAAGATATGAGCCTCTAATTATTAATATGGATATGATCTCTATCTTTCTTTTTAAGGAAAGTTATAATATGCATATTCTGGTAATTCGATAGGTTGTGTTAGATCTCACATGCTCTGAAGAGAGCGCCAGTTAAATTAGATCAATTGAATTCCAATATATTTTATACCATTAAAAGCTTAAGCAAAATATCCAGGAGATATTTTGTTTTTATATTGAGTTAATTCATCGTCCACTTCGAGTCTTGCAAACGGCAATTATTTTGTTTTGCTTTGCATTTTCGTAAGTTCCTTCCACCTCTAATTTCTAACCACCACCTTTGGTCTTTTTTCCTTCGTCCCTGCCCATAGTAATATTTTATGAGTTTGTTAAGTCTCTTCGCTCTGCATTATTATGATTTTTGTAAAAAATATTCTATCTTTAATTGTTCCCATTTCCTCTCGTAGGTTTCAGGGCGCGCCGCATCTTTTAATATGCACTCCAATATTCCTACTCATTTGCATTTTTCAATTTCTAGTTTTTCTGATCCTTTGTCGACCATTTTTTTTTCATATTTCCTGATATCAGAGCAGAATTTGAAGATCTAAAATAAATCGATGATTCTTTATTCTTTTTATGATGAATATTTGCTTTACCTTTTCCGATATTATTCTAGGGATGAATTGATGACTGCCGATATTTCCTTAAGGTTTCTATTATTTTGCCCTGTTTCATTTTATTTCATTTTCTCTTTCATCTTTTAAATTTAGTAAACAAGACTCAACTAGAGGACATTATACTCTCTCTCTCTCTCTCTCTCTCTCTCTCTCTCTCTCTCTCTCTCTCTCTTTCTCTCTTTCTTACACACAGTTGAGTCTGGTTTGAGAGAGAGAGAGAGAGAGAGAGAGAGAGGGGGCGGGGCGGGAGAGGAGGATTGGAAGTAATGTTTATCTCTGCATGTGTTCTAAAATTAATTTTCGTAAGTACTTTGTGTTCGTTTAAATTTCGAACCTGTGTAATGTTCAAATGCTTAATGTATTCCTCCAATCTTTCGGATTCCGGAATTCCTGAAATGCCATCTCCCGTGTTCCTTTATTTGTTTTATTAGGCTGGTTATGAACTTTGTTACCATCGTCATCTCCTTTTAATGTGTTTTGGAGATCCTTTAAATCCATTCTGTTTTTGAGTGATTTGTTTTCGTATATGCACGTGTTTTCTTTATGGTATTTTGCCCTTCAGTTTTCTTTGAATCGTATTATGCTTTGTCTCTGCGCGTCCAGAATTTTCTCTTAACAATGTACATTCTGCGCTAAGATTTCCACGGCCATATTTCCAACTTTGTTTTTCTATTTGCTCAAAATTTAATACCGCTCTATTGTCTACTTCTTTGAGTTGAGGACTGAAAGTGACAGGTGACGCTCTCAGTATGTTGAAAACCACTGTTCTGAAAACAGTGGTTTTCAACATACTGAGCGCCTCCGTAGCGCAATTGAAAGAACGACTGTACATTGCGCCCTTCGATTGGAATAGGCCTAAGTTCGATTCTCGTCGCGACGGGAGGAATCTTTATCTGGACGATTTCAATCGAAGGTGAGTTAGCCGATCTCATACGGAGGTAGCAGGGTTTTTTCTCCAGGAAACTCGGATTTTTCATCCGCATACAGACAAATCGGCCCTTCAGAACACACGCAATTTACAGACAAAAAGTACTAGTTTTGGTGGGCGGTAGATGGCGTTGATGGAGATGATTCGTAGTAGAGGTTCGGTGTAGTGGTTGAGACAGTTGTAGGTGTCCTCCCGCGATGAGTCTTCGGACTCCTTGGAGGTATCAGGAATAATAAAACGTTTCTCTCAACATTATCTGTAATCAGTTTCCGTACACCTCTTATGATGCTCTTGGTTTAAATATCCATTCTTTAGGCGAAATCCTCGTTTGTTACTTGTTTTATTTCCTGGAACTGCTGTCAAATTTTAATTCCTGAAGACCAAACAATGCTCTTAACAGCCTGTAGCTCGATGTGACAACCCGAATGACACCAAATTTTAGGGAGACTAATCAAGAAATGGGAAGAAGGATTTCGCGAAAAAAAAAGATCGCAAAGTCGCCGATAGGGGAATATGGCGATATGCACTATAATAAACGTCAAAATGGACAGACAAAACGTAAACTGAAATGAAAAATTACCTTTATGTAGTGCACTTAACACAGCAATAAAATATTTAACATCAATTTAATTTAGCACAGTAATTACAGAATGACAAGTACTGGAGCGTAAGTGTTGTCATAAACCTGTTGCACAACTCGATGAACCCATGCGAAAGAGGATCCTGGTTCACTGTGGACAGTGTTCTCATTGACCAGAAATTGCATCCTGTACACAGGAGAACGTAGCACGGAACAATGTATCACGGACCGCGACGAATTGTGCTAAGGCTGCCAAGTTCGAGATACCACTACAATAGACCTTGGCGTTCAGGTAGCCCACAACCAAAAATCGCATGGAATAATATTAGGGTAGCATGGTGGCATGCAACTTGAAAGAATCGACTAACACTCTTTCTTCTGTGAAGTGATGCCGTAGAAGCTGCTACACCGGTCACGCAATGTGGGGAGGTGCTCCATCTTGCATAAAAATGGTCTCGTCTAGACATCGTCGTTGCTGTAGTTGCAGAATGACGAAACGTTCAGGCATATCGCGATATTTCTGTGCCGTAATAGAACAAGTTACTGGTCCTGTCGCAGTGATGTCCCAAAGGGAAAAAAAATATGAAGCTGTTATGCAAGCTGCTGTGAAACCACACCAAACGGTAATTATCGGTGAATGTAATAGAAGTTCCTGGGGTCATTCGGAAGCACAGCGACATTTGGGGGGGGGGGGGAGTCACGTTCAGGTAAAAATCCGTCTAATCTCCCCACAGAATTTTCCAAGGCCAATATCATCGACTTCCAATCTGACCAAAAACATCAGGGCAACTTCAATAATTTCACAACATAATCATCGTGTAGCAGCTGCTGTGCGCGTAATAATTTTACGCGAGACTTCCCACATCGTGGAATTAGTAGGCTGATCATACGTACCGTTTTGAACGGGACAGTATCGGTTTTTTTCATATTTCCCGGCAGTCCCGTCGTTTTAATAAAAATGCCACTTTTGTCCCGTTTTAATAAAACCTATAAATATATTTACTAACATTATATAAACTAAGTGGATATTAAATCCAACATTATTTTAATAAATATACTTTAATATTGGTCAGTAATAAATTATTATTCGTAACTAGGCTCACCATATTTCCTTTAGAGAAGAACCGGACATTGGGATGGGAAAAACGGGACGGGCTTATGTCATATTCTGTATTCATGAAAGAGTAAGTCGATAAAAAAAGTTTTATTACATAAACATATTGAGCTTACTATTATTCTTCAGTGATAGAACCCATATAAAAATTTAGGTAGATGTAGAGTGGGACTGTATTTCAGGTAAGGAAATAAAGTCTATAATTTTGTCTTGAACACCACAATTTGGCAAAAGGTACCTCACAACGATTGGAAAAAGTTTGATGTCTTTTTTGTTTGATGCATCTAAACTGACTGTAATACTTTTGTTTTATTCAAATCCTCTATTACTTCGCCCAATACGTCTGATGATAAAACGTTGGTAATTATTGCTTCTGATTTGTTACGTGCTGCTGATGAAAATTTTGGTTCTAAATTTTATTTATTAATGTCAACGAGCAGTCATTTGCGCGAAGACTTTGGCCGTGAGCACAGTATGATAAGCAACATGAGCTTCACTAGCTGCAATTTTATCGTTTTCACTATCAGTGATAGTGAAATATTAATCATATTAATATCTTAACAACCAGCATCCTAATATAAAATTCACTGCCGACCTAGAACGAAATAACTGCCTTCCTTTCCTGGATGTAATTCTTACACGATGCTCTGATAGATTTAAAATCTCTATATACCGAAAACCAACTCATACTAACAGATATCTGCACTGTCAATCTCATCACTTTCCACCACAAAAACTCGGAACTATTTCTACCTTAGGACACAGAGCACGATCTCTTTTAAATGAACCAGATGAGCTCCAAAAAGAAATTGAACAACTTTCTCTTATCTTTAAACAAAATGGATATTCTGAAAAAACAATTAAGAAATTTCTTCTGGATCCTCCTAGGCAGCATACTACGGAAACTACTGATTTTAAAGGTAGCATCTCAATACCTTACATTAGTTCAGTCTCCAATAAATTGGCTAAAGTCCTTAAAAAATACAACATCAAGACGTTTTTCACTACATTCCATAAAGTCCGTTCTCTTATAAGCCATCCGAAGCCTATTCATCATAACCTGAAATATCCAGGTGTTTACAAGTTATGGTGCGACTGTAATATTCCTTATTTTGAACATCCCTGATAGCCATACTGCAGTTGTTCAATACTGGCGCTCACGAGAAACTCCAGGCACGCATACAACAAACAATAGCACGTTAGATAGAACGACTTGAAAAATACAACGTTTTCGTGTCAATTATGTATTGCATTTTTTGCCTGTAATTCTCAGTTTTTTGTAACTTCAATTTTTTATTATTGTGTTCTACCTTTAGTGGATACCTGAAGAAGACTGTAAAAGGCTGAAACTAGTTGTATCATTATCATTAAAATTTAATATTTTATCTCGGTTTAAAATCATTTAAAATTTATTCTTTAAACACACACACACACACACACACACACACACACACACACACACACACACACACACACACACACACACACACACACACACACACACACACACACACACACACACACACACACACACACACACACATATGACAGAATGATCATTGACTCGGTTAACATACATAGTTTTATGAAAAAATTGAATGACTAGAACCGAGATTTAATTAAAAAGGTTTTAATATAAACACACTACTAGTTTCGGCCTGTAACAGCCTTCTTCAGGTGACATTATAAAAGAAAAAACACTAAACATTGAGGGTTAAAAGACTATGAACAACATAGACAGTCTTTATACCTAATTAGCATGAAAACGTTGTAGTTGTATTTGAAGCTGTTCTTTCGTTTGTTGCATTGTTGGGAGAGTGCGTGCTTGCTGCATCGAGAGAAATCATCTTCAATCCTGTTCATCTAAATAACAACTTAAGCTACAACCTCCCAGATAGTCATTCAGCTGTAATCATGTACTGGCGTTCACGTGATGCAGCAAGCACGCACTCTCCCAACAATGCAACAAACGAAAGAACAGCTTCAAATACAACTACAACGTTTTCCTGCTAATTAGGTATAAAGACTGTCTATGTTGTTCATAGTCTTTTAACCCTCAATGTTTAGTGTTTTTTCTTTTATAATGTCACCTGAAGAAGGCTGTTACAGGCCGAAACTAGTAGTGTGTTTATATTAAAA